>NC_037672.1:85077417-85202921 GCF_003255815.1 Theropithecus gelada | reverse complement strand
AAAAAAAAAAAAAAAAAAAAAAACTCAAGGGCTGCTATTGGTCTTACATTTAATTTAGTGCATTTTATTTTATTAGATTTCTGTGGCTTATTGTTACAGGACTTTGTATGAGATTTTGTGGAGACGTCCTGGTTAACTTTAAAGAACTCCTTGGGTTAGTTGACTGAGAATCATTGGCCTTGGGTAGCTGCTAAGACTTGTGGGAGGACCATTTGAAAGCACCTACTTCTCCAAGGTACACCAAGCAAACCTGATTTCTAGAAATGAAGGTGGACAATCTCTATAGTCAGATGTATCTGTTATTTCTCTGCAAAGCTCTCAGCCCTTTGCTTGACAAATGTTTGCTGTTACTTCGTTTCTTCTCTCACTCTGTCTCTCTCAAAGAAGATGTAAATCAAACTGGCTGGGTAACCTTGGCCTTATAAAGCTTTTCAACTATTTCCAGTAAGAAAACAGTTGAGAAGTTTCTCTGAAGATAGTCTAAACAATTTCAGATTAAAAGAACTAAAAATACTTTAAAGCTACTCAAACGTTAATCTTAGCACAAGTGTTATTGTTGTGGCTACTCATATCTCATCAAATATTCAAAGAGTAATTTGTCCTGTGGTTATATTTTTCCTTTGTGGTTGGGGGAAGACATTGCATAAGCGTTTTCAAGATGTTAAATGCAAGCTGCTGGCTTTTTTCTAAATTAATTCCAATGCCTGGCGTAGACAGTTGTATCAACCCAATGGCTCTACTTTTGTCCCCTGATCCTGTAATCATTTATTTTAAAAGTATCTACCTATATAAACTAGCTCACAAAAAGCGCTATCAACTGGGAATCTTTGGTTACCTTTGTAGTAACCAAAAAATTGCTTTGGGCTCACATTTGCCATCTTATCCTCCCTCTCCCAGCCATTCTGACCTCTTTGTAATAGCACTAATATCAAACCAAGAGAAAAAGATTATCAATGGCAGATTCTCCAGATTAACCCAGAGTCCTGTGGTGAGTTGGCCAAAAGGGAAACAAGCCAGTGGATTTTTCTTTAGTCTATATTTCTTTTATGTTCACTGTGAACTTCCTGGAAGCAATGGGCTCTTGAAACATTTTGTATTTTCCTAAGTGAGAAAAATGATGTGTGGCCACTTCCGCAAAAGAAGTGGTAGGTCTTTGGAAGGGGATGGGGTCTTCCCTTTCGTCACTTATTCAGTTACTCTGAAGAGGGTAGGAGAGGGCATCGCCCAAACTGTCAAGGCCCCCCCCAGAAATTGAAAAACAGAAGTCAACTATTCATCTGCCTCTCCAGGCTAGCACAAGAGCTGGAAAGAGAGAGAGAGAGAGAGAGAGAGAGAGAATTGTTCTTTTAAGTATAAACTTGGCGATTGGTATCCTTAAGCTAACAGCAGTGCTTCTCAAGCCTGGATGGGCTTCAGAATTACCTATGGAAACGTCTAAGCCCACCATAGACCTCTTGGACCAGAACTGCATTTTAGAAACCTAGCATGGGAGAGACACAAAAGGTATTTCAGCTCTTGAAAAGATTTGCAATTGAACCATTAAAATCAATTCTAAATATTCTTATGCCTTATATCTGCTTTAATGCTGTATATCATTTTAACATTTAAGTAGATGGTAGGTTGAAGTCATTTTAAAGGAATAAGCTTTTAGAAGTAGATATTAGAATGATTAATTGAAACCTAATGCTATTAATCTTTTGTATATGTGGTCAGAAATGGGGAAAATGCCTTTAAAATTACAAATTAGCAAAAGAAAACAGATATTCTCCTATGCTTTCAAAAGTTCAGGAATGAAATAAACCCTTTTAAAACCCTTTCAGAAAATGCATTCTTGTGTTGAGATCAGAGTTTAAGATAGCAAATCATCGAAAGGAAAACTCCTTCCAGTTCATCACACACATTTTAATAAATGACTTAGATGCCAGAAATCACAATGGAAGAGATTTGGCAATCTTAAGTATGACTGTTCTCCTCTAATTCCTTAAATTTCCCAGTGAGGGAAATGCTAAAATTTAAGTTATTATTTATGTACAAAACATATTCAATACAACTTAGAACCGAAGATTACTCTGAATACATCCCAAATACGTAGCATCATTCCTACCTTTATGGGAACAAGATCCCAAATCTAAATAGGAAAATGCATTTTAAAATGTTATGTTGATTTCAACTTTACATATTTTAAAAAACCTGAAAGAAATTCCACAAAATGTTAACATTATATCTAGATTGTGCAACTATGGATTTGCACAATCTAAAACATTTTCTTCTTTATATTTTTCTGCTTTTTCAAATTTTCTATAATAAGCATTTATGACTTTGGGATTTGAAAAAAATTTTTTTTCCCCTATATAACAATGTCCTCAATCAGACCAGTTGTCCACCTTGCTCAAAGTTTTATTTGATTATTGTTACCAAATAAAATTTTTGGAAAAGTATAAGAGTTGTTTTCCAAGACTATTTAGAAGATTAGGGAAGTAAATATTTTCATTTTTCATGCAAATATTATTAGGTGTCAAATGGATATATGTCATGTACAAGTAACTTATGAAGCATAAAATAAACACTAGTGAACCCCACTCAATTTAAGAATTAAAGCATTACCAAGACTATGGGAGCTATCTGTTTTTCGCCCCGAGTCCCATTCCCTTGCTGACCTGCCCCCAGAAAAAAAACACAATTCTGAATTTTGCATTAATCATTCCTTTGCTTTTCATTTTATTTCAATTTTTTAGAGGCAGGGTCTTGCTGTCACCCTCAGGTTGGAGTGCAGTGATGCCATCATAGCTCACTGTAACTGGGCTTAAGTGATCTTCAGGCCTCAGTCTCCTGAGTAGCTGGGATTGCAGGCATGAGCCACTGCGTCCAGTCACTGCTTTTTAAATTAGTTCTATCACATATGTATGGATCCCTAAAAGAACATTTTTTTTTAGTTTTGCTCTTGAGTTGTATAAAAATGGTGTCATACCATATATAATTTTTCTGTAAGTTGCTTTTTTCACTCAACAGTGTTTCCAAAACAAATCCACATTCTGCATATAGAGAAGTTCATTCATATTCAATGCTGTTTTTATTTTGTGAATATACAATTTATGTCATAGATGTCTTTTCCTACTGGTGGATATCTAGGTTGTTTTCAGATTTTTTTCTATTTGAACATTGCCTCTCTGAACATTCTTGTATATGCCTTCTGCAGCCTCTCTATGAGGATTTCTCTAGGGTATACAGTAGGGGTAGAACTCCTGGTTTACAGAGTGTGTGCTGTTTAGCTTTACAATATAATGTCAACTTGTATTTGAAAGTTGTTGAACAAAACTACCCCCCTCACCACCAGTGTGTGGAATTTCCTTTGCTCCAAATCCTCATCAACACTTGTACGGTCAAACTTAGTTTTTGCCAAAGTTATTGAGTGTTCTTTTTATCCATGAATAGTATCTAAGCCTTCTTGAAGCTATTTATGTTTTCAGCCTGCATGACATCTTGGGGCTAAAAGTTTCCACATGTTTACTGTTTACTGTGTAAAAATATTTCCTGTTGCAGCCCAAAAGGGGAGTTGAGGTATTTTGTGAGAGTTATGGACTCTGTTTCCAGGCTAGCCCAGTTATTTCCATTGGTCGACAAGAACAAAACAAATAAAATGTATAGAAAACTAATTACTAGACCCTTTGTCTGTATCATGCTAAAAATGTTCCCATTTTCCCTTCTACAGAACTCCTGGGAGTCAGGATTTGATTTTGCGCTTTAAAATGTGTTAGCCATATTAATTATTAGTCCCTCCCACAAAAGTAAATATCAAAGTCTCCAGATGAAAACCACAGAGATAGATTGAAAATGACCAATTACAGAAGAAGAAATAAGGGAGAGATGGCAAGTGTAAAAGAAAAATGAAAATAAAGCGTAAAAGAAAGATGGACAGAAAACTGTTAGGCTGTGGGTTTAAAATAGGATATACATGTAAACTCAAATAATGAGCTTAAATGTTTAAACAGCTAAGTGCCAGTTCAAAAGCAGTTTGATATTAGTTATTTTCATTTCTCTCACAATTCTCTCTTAGAAATCAGAATGGAATTAGTTCTATTTTGAGTTTTTTTTTTAAGAGTTAAATTGTCTACAGCATCAGAGGAAGACTCAGAATTCCACCTTTTATTCTGGCTATAGCAGTAAAGGCTCTTGATTTAATGAGCATCAGGACTGATTCATTCGTCCAAATGTCTTTCTGCCTTCCTTCCTTCCCTTCCTTCCTTCCTTCCTTCCTTCCTTTCTCTCTCTCTCTCTCTCTCTTTCTTTCTCTCTTTCTTTCTCTCTTTCTTTCTCCCTTCCTTCCTTCCTTCCTTCCTTCCTTCCTTCCTTCCTTCCTTCCTTCCTTCCTTCCTTCCTTCCTTCCTTCCTTCCTTCCTTCCTTCTTTCTTGACGGACTCTCACTCTGTTGCCCAGGCTGGAGTGCGGTGGTGTGATCTTGGCTCACTGCAGCCTCCGCCTCCTGGATTCAAACGATTCTCCTACTTCAGCCTCCTGAGTAGCTGGGATTACAGGTGCACACCACCACACCCTTCCTTATTTTTCTATTTTTAGTAGAGACGGGGTTTTGCCATGTTGGCCAGGCTGGTCTGGAACTCTTAACCTCAAGTGACCTGCCCACCTCCACCTCCCAAAGTGCTGGGATTACAGGCATGAGCCACTGTGCCCGGCCCCCAGATATATTTTTCTTATGCTCTATTGATGTCAGAGGTTCTAAGATATCACCAAATCACCTATTTGAATCTTTAAGCTCTAACTTAATCATCGTGTGTCCCTTTAGTGAAGAGTTGGGGCTGGAGGCAGCCCGTCTTTTCTTTCCCACTGTGGGATATAGGCCATTGTCAATCTTCTCCTGCTTCATTACTTGGCTACTGGGGCGACATTCTTTGAGACTTTCATGTATCTCCTTAAAAAGCCCTAACATCTACTTAATATTAGGCAATAAAAGATTAAAAAATGGAATCTCTCCTTTCAAGTTTTGTTCTGATTCCATTTTTCACAAGAGTAAATTGAAATACAGATGATCTGGGCATGTTGTTCCTTTGTTCTGCAAAGTCTGAGCTCTTAACTTTTGACCACATGTAACAATTACAGGTACATGCCGAACCACTTGCTAATTCAGGACAAGTAAGCCTGCTGTTCTCCTAGAACACGCTGCACTTGACTTGATGAGGCAGGAAGACCGAGATGACAACTATACTTGAATCCATGCCATTCCCACTGGTCACCAGTGACCACACCCTCCTAGGTACCTCTTATTCCTGCAAGTTTTGTCAGATTAAGGTGTCATCAGGTTTGGTTTTTGATGTTTCAGCCCTGCTACGGGATGGTATATATCTCAGTAATTAATCCATCTCTTAAAAACACTAAGTGCTGTCTTTTGAAAATTTTCAGTTCTGCATATACGATGTGTGCTTTTTTTTTTTTTTTTGAGATGGAGTCTGGCACTGTCTCACGGGCTGGTGTGCAGTGGCACAATCTCGGTTCGCTGCAATGTCCGCTTCCCGGGTTCAAGCGATTCTCCTTCCTGATTAGCTAGGATTACAGGCACCAGCCACCACACCTGGCTAAATTTTTGTATTTTGAGTAGAGATGGAGTTTTACCATGTTGAAACTCGTGATCCGCCCGCTTCGGCCTCCCAAAGTGCTGGGATTATAGGTGTGAGCCACCGCATCCGGCCTGATGTGTGCCTTTATAGGTACTCTGTGTAGTTGCTAAACCAGTTTGCTATTTCCCAGGTCCTCCTTTCTAGGTTGGCTTTCCTCTTGCCTTAGGAACCACTCTGTTTTAGAAACACGGCAGAATTAAGAACAAAATGAAATTGGAATTAATGTAGAAAAAAGGTCAAATAATCAGAAGTCTTCTGTACTAATTACCTGAAATGTCACTTTGCTAAACCTCCATTTCATTTATGTAAAGAAGGAATATAATAATGTCTGCCTTTGCCTAGTTCACAGCTTTATGGTAAAGTTCTTATGATATTATTATAGGGAACATGTCTCTCAACTGTAAAGTGCTTGCTTGGAAGATATTATTTTTTTTTTTTTTGAGATGGAGTCTCACTCTATCACCCAGGTTGGAGTGCAGTGGTGTGATCTCAGCTCACCACGACTTCCACCTCCCGGGTTCAAGCGATTCTCCTGCCTCAGCCTCCCTAGTAGCTGGGATTACAGATGTGTGCTACCATGCCCAGCTAATTTTTTATTATGATTATGATTATTATTTTTTTTTTAGTAGAGACGGTGTTTTGCCATGTTGGGCAGGCTGGTCTCAAATTCCTAGCCTCAAGTGATCCACCCACCTCAGTCTCCCAAAGTGCTGTCATTACAGGTGTGAGCCACCATGCCCAGCCTGCTATTACTATTCTTTAAATAGCTATGAGTTAGACTTTCAGTAAAGTATCCCCTGGAAGGCAAACCAGTAAGAAGAGCTTATAAATTTCATTTCTTCTGGGTTACAATCTCTTATCTTTCTGGAATGGTAAAGCACAATGGTTGAAATTAGACGCCTTTAAAAAAAAAAAAAAAGCACATCCAATGCTGTATATGTTGCCTTATCGTAACATGTATCCCTGCATGGAACTTCTCAAGAATGGCATGGCAGGGAGGAGTGTGATATCATAGGCATGTTTTCTCATTATATTCTTGTACATTGTGCATCGGGTTATACTTAGTTGTTAGCATTTTCACTAAAATAATAATTTCTCTGCTCCTTCCTCACCACCACTCCCCAGTTCCCCCTCTCCTTTCATCTATTAATGAGGAAGCATAAGGGACAGAAGATGAATAATGAGGAAATTGATAACAAGGAGGAACAAATATTTTATGAATTGGTGAGTCAATTTTTTGAGATTGTCATGGCCTATAAGGGTAATGACCAAATGGAAATTCTTTGTTTTGTTTTGTTGGAGACAGGGTCTTGCTCTGTCACCCAGGCTGGAGTGCAATGGCCCAATCATGGCTCACTGCATGGCTCAACTGCAGGGCTCAAGCAATCTTCCCACCTCAGCCTCCTGAGTAGGCGGGACTACATGTGAGCACCCAGACGTCCAGCTGGTTTTCTTTATTTTTAGTAGAGATGGGATCTCACTATGTTACTCAGACTGGTCTCAAACTCCTAAGCTCAGCACAGTCCTCATGCCTTGGCCTCCCAAAGTGCTGGGATTATAGACATGAGCCACCATGCCTGGCTGAAATTGTTTTGAAATAATTTGTTCATGAGCCTGTCTTCCCCACTAAATTATATGCACTTCTATGGGGGATATGTCATTTCTTATACATTTAAATCTCCCCAGTAGTCATTAGGAGAGTCTGGGACTTAATATGTGCTCACTGGATGGCTGTTGAACAGAACCTAGCCAATGGCATTTGACATGACTTGATTTAGGACATAACTTCAGAAAAAACTGCTCTGTGTTCAAAAAGGTCTAGGCAAAATGTAAAATTGGAGAAAATACACTCTAGCCTTTTGATATCATCCTCAGTGCCCCCAAACAACATAGATTTGATTCCTATTGCTGAATCACCTACCGAAACCTTACCTCTGTTATTATAACAATAGTGACAACATATTTATGGAATAATTACTATGTGGCAGGTCCTGTCTAAGTGCCTTAGATGCATTCATTCACTTTATCATCAGAGGAGCAGCAACACTATGTGTTCTTATTTTCATTTTATATATGTAGAAACTTATATAGATGGAAACTTATATACCCTTCCCAAGAAGATGGATATAACTTTCTCCAAATCACAAATCTAGTATGTGACAGAGAAGAGACCCAACTCAGAAAATCTAACTTCTGCATCCATGTCCTTAATCACTACACCATCTTTCCTCTTTGCCACTGAACAGTTCTGCAGACAGCAGATCCTTGATGGGAAGTTGTGGTAAAAGGGGAAGTAGAGCCAGGTAGGCTTGAGGAACAGAAGGAAGGCCGTGCCTTGTATCTGCCCTGGCTCCCTGTAGGTGCGGCCAGTCTGAGTACTTCCCTCCCTACGGCATGTTGGTGACCAGACATGGCTCTGCCCTAGCTCAATGGATTAGCCAGTGATTTCAGTTAAAACCACCGGCACCACCAGCCAGGCTGGCTTTCCTTCCCCACACGCTCTTCTTCAATTGATACAGACATCATTGAAAGATGGCATTACGTGAATAATACAAAATACAAACAAGAAACATTACAGCATCTGATAGAATAGAAAGGCTGGCTTCAACCAGACCAGCTGGAGCTCAGTGATGATTGCTGCCACTTTATCCCTAGAGGTACAGAGTTTTGTTTAATTAAGGATCCTCCTGAAACTGTTGTTGAAACAAGTCTCTCAGTAGTCCAGACTTTCTGTAGCCACTTACTGAAAACAGGAAGATATTATGAAAAGCCATTGGAGGAAAGGGTGTCTGTGAATGACTTCCAGCAGTGAATGAATCATTAGTCAACTCTGGACATAAAACTCTGCGTATGCACTGAGTTCTTTTCATTGATAGCCTAATTCATGTTCTAATCTTGTATGTGGAAACTTGGGGAAATAGTGAAAGATGCTCATAAAACCCTAGGCTTCTTCTTTGAATGTGCTATGAAATAAGTGGAGTTTTTAGTCTACTTTCATAGAAATAAACGGGCAAACAAAAGAAAGCAATTCCATTTTCATCATCTCCTTATAGGCGATCTCCATTTTGTAAACAGGTTGCTTTTCTAAAGATCTAATCTAGCTCTATGATGATTGTTATGAATTCAGGAAAAGTTTTCTCGAGAAAGAGTATTCCAAATGTGTAGGTAAGATCCCAGGCTAACCCACTAGAGGTTATATAGGTACTAAAATGCTACACATCTGTAATGGAAAAAAGTATAAAATAATCCTATTGAAATATCCTGGTGCAATTTAATAAGAAGTTATTTAAAAGAAAATACTTAAGAAAATTCAATTTTAATTAAAATCTTGCTTAGGGAAATGAGGTTTTGGTACAGATATTGATGAGAGTTTCAAGGAACTGTTGAGGACTGTACAGATTTATAGCACAGCTTCGATGTGTCCAGGTATCCAGAATTGTCGCTGACACATTGGTAGGTATTCAGTGAATATCTATTAAATGCATGTTGATTGAATTTCATCTTCCCATCAAGAAGTATGACTTTCCTTTACCTTGATATAAAAGCATAAGGTTCTCTTTAGAAAACACTGATATTTTCTCCCCATATCAAAAATCTACTTGCCTCATTCATTGGAGGCAAATAGATTATTAGGACATTAGACATTTTCAAAGAGATTTGATAATTCAATTTGTTTGACAAATCAGACCCCTTCTCTATTATCTGGCTTGAAAAGCCCTGAGTGCTTGGCTGTGCCCCATAGAAATCCCTAGGACAAACCATTTTTGCTTCTCTGTTTATATTTGATCACAGGACTGACTCTGTTGGAGATGTAATGGATATTCACACTTACTAAGCATTAGCACAACCATATTGACAATAACCAAAGCAGGCAGAGGCCCAAGCGTAACTCAGTCTACCAGACAGATTCCTATCCTACATATTCAAGTTGCAATAAAAATGAAAGATCAGGAAATTTGAAGCTAAACTGTTTCCTCTTACCTTTAACCACAGAGTTGCAACACTATGCATTTTTAAGAGGGAAAAACAGCCTCCTGTCCATCACTGTGGTTAAGCATATGTTGTTCTGTCCTCCAGCATCCTAACATACCCGCATCTTGCTAATCCCTAACAGAAGTTAGGGTACCTAGGTACAAGAGTAGCATTTTTGCTATTCTATACCTAAGTGAGAAATTTAACATTTTATGTATAATAAGAGGACCAGATATCCAGGTTTGCCTGGGACACTTCTAATGTATGCCTGTTGTACTGGTGTAATTATTATTATTTCGAGATGGAGTCTCACTCTGTCACCCAGGCTGGAGTGCAGTGGTGCAATCTCAGCTCACTGCAACCTCCGCTTCCTGGGTTCAAGCAATTCTCCTGCCTCGCCTCCTGAGTAACTGGGACTGAAGGTGCCTACCACCATGCTGGGCTGATTTTTGTATTTTTAGTAGAGACGGGGTTTTGCCATGTTGACCAGACTGGTCTCGAACTCCTGACCTCAGGTCATCCACCTGCCTTGGCCTCCCAAAGTGCTGGGATTAACAGGAGCAAGCCACCGCACCCGGCCAAACTGATTATATTTATATACTTGTGTCATAGATGAAATAAAGAAAGCGAACAAAGGAGAATGGAAATATCAATATGAGAAATAGGTTGTTTGAGATATGATTCATGCTGTTAACCGTGAACAATAAAGAAAAAGCAGGAGTTACTTTGCACTTTCTTCTCCTCCTCATCCTTCTACCCAAGGCACCAGAAAGAAGGAGACAGAAAGATTTTGGCCTCTCATTTCCCTACCCAACCGCCAAGTGGTGCTGTCAGGCAGGAACAGTTTAGTTGCTGGCCAGAGCTCTTGGCATGTAGGAAGATAGAGAAGCAGAACTAAAGTGCCTGTTCTTTTTTTAGGTTTTTTAGAGATGGGACCTTGCTGTGTTGCCCAGGCTGGTCTTGAACTCCTGGCCTTAAGGAATCCTCCCAAGTCATTGAAATTGCAGGTCTAAGCCCTTATGCCTGGCTCTGAAAGAAGATACTTTTGAGTATATAGCATTAGTTGCAGAGGGAATGTTTACGTATCTGTAATGGATAAAATATATGTAGGAAATATGCTTTAAATCCTCATGAATGAAAATATTTAACTGGTATGGAGACATAGGAAGGGCACTGGGTATGGAGTCAGGGCTGGATTTCAGTTCTAATGCCTCCACTTCATACTCGCATATCCTTGGCTGCATTATTTAACTTATTTAAAACCTAGTTCTCTTCTCTGTAAAATGTGACTAAGAATGTCCTTCCTTGCCTCTTTACTCCAGCTGTGATCCAGTGAGATTATGCTCATGAAACAACCTTGAACTTTTCTAGTGTAAAATGGCATGTGCATTTCCAGAAGTGTTATACTTATTTCTTAATCTAGAAAAGTGAAGGTGTGGGCCAGATGACTTCTGAGGAAGTTTCTCTTCTCAAATTCTGACAGTCAGAGTGGCCTAGGTTTTAAGTGATAGGGTTCTTCCTCGTCAACAGTTTGCTGATGTTGCTGACTCAAGAGAGAAGAGGATGGAGCCCTATTCTAGGCTCTGCTCCTGATTTGCTGAACGACTTTGTGCCTAGTTTCTACTTCAAGGGACAACGGAGGAGCCCATGAAACATTCAGAACGAAGGTGCTTGTTAGTATTCAACCTGGCTGTTAAGTTAATGTGATCATATAATTTGTCACCTAACCTAGAACAGTGAAGAATAAAAGGAGTGCTATTAATAATTAGACCAGGGGAGGCTGAGACGCGTGGATCACCTGAGGTCAGGAGTTCCAGACCAGCCTGGCCAACATGGCAAAACCCCATCTCTACTAAAAATACAAAAATTAGCCAGACGAGGTAGCAGGGGCCTGTAGTCCCAGCTACTCAGGAGACTGAGGCAGGAGAATTGCTTGAACCCGGGAGGCAGAGGTTGCAGTGAGTCGAGATCACACCACTACACTCCAACCCGGCAATAGAGAGAGACTCTGTTTCTAAATAATAATAATAATAATAACACCAGTACAACAGGCATACATCAGAAGTGTCCCAGGCAAACCTGGATATCTGGTCCTCTTATTATACATAAAATGTTAAATTTCTCACTTAGGTATAGAATAGCAAAAATGCTACTCTTGTACCTAGGTACCCTAACTTCTGTTAGGGATTAGCAAGATGCGGGTATGTTAGGATGCTGGAGGACAGAACAACATATATTTAACCACATTGATGAACAGGAGGCTGTTTTTCCCTCTTAAAAATGCATAGTGTTGCAACTCTGTGGTTAAAGGTAAGAGGAAACAGTTTAGCTTCAAATTTCCTGATCTTTCATTTTTATTGCAACTTGAATATGTAGGATAGGAATCTGTCTGGTAGACTGAGTTACGCTTGGGCCTCTGCCTGCTTTGGTTATTGTCAATATGGTTGTGCTAATGCTTAGTAAGTGTGAATATCCATTACATCTCCAACAGAGTCAGTCCTGTGATCAAATATAAACAGAGAAGCAAAAATGGTTTGTCCTAGGGATTTCTATGGGGCACAGCCAAGCACTCAGGGCTTTTCAAACCAGATAATAGAGAAGGGGTCTGATTTATCAAACAAATTGAATTATCAAATCTCTTTGAAAATGTCTAATGTCCTAATAACCTATTTGCCTCTAATAAATGAGGCAAATAGATTTCTGATATGGGGAAAATGTCTCAATATTTTCTAAAAAGAACCTTTAAACCAGAAGAGAAATGTGTACTACTAAGCTTGGAAGCAAATAACAAAAGGATCAACTTTCTAAATAGTTTGTAGAGAGGAAAAATGGCTCAAATAAGTTTAAATGACAGCTAATAAATATTCCTTTTGTGTTTTGGAGTATGTTATTAATTTTTGATTGCCCATTTAACGTCTTATGTTTTGTTTATAATTAGATTAATTAGGTCAATATGCCGAAGGATAGAGAGATATATTTGTTGCATGGAGGACGAAGGGTGCTCAAGAACTTATCTTTTTTTTTTTTTTTTTTTTTTTGAGACGGAGTCTTGCTCTGTCGACCGGGCTGGAGTGCAGTGGCCGGATCTCAGCTCACTGCAAGCTCCGCCTCCCAGGTTTACGCCATTCTCCTGCCTCAGCCTCCCGAGTAGCTGGGACTACAGGCGCCCGCCACCTCGCCAGGCTAGTTTTTTGTATTTTTTAGTAGAGACGGGGTTTCACCGTGTTAGCCAGGATGGTCTCGATCTCCTGACCTCGTGGTCCTCCCGTCTCGGCCTCCCAAAGTGCTGGGATTACAGGCTTGAGCCACCGCGCCCGGCCAAGAACTTAAATGATGATATAAATCAGCTTGGTAGTTTTAAAAAATCTAATACAGGCCAGGTGTGGTGGGTCATACCTGTAATCCCATTACTTTGGGAGGCTGAGGTGAGCAGATTACTTGAGATCAGGAGTTTGAGACCAGCTTGACTAACATGGTGAAACTCCATCTCTACTAAAAATACAAAAATCAGCCAGGCATGGTGGTGGGCGCCTGTAATCTCAGCTACTCGGGAGGTTGAGGCAGGAGAATCACTTGAACCTGGGAGGCAGAGGTTACAGTGAGCCGAGATCGTGCCATTGCACCCCAGCCTGGGTGAAAAAAAAAAAATCTAATACACATAAGCTACACATACAATGGAGAATCAAGTAGATAAAATTGTCATATTGCTCTGTAGACATCCAATCACTTTAAAACATTAAAATGTTCTTTCTAAAAATGTTCTCATTCCCAGTGCCTGACTCTGAAAAGAGTTGTTCATTTGTAATTCTGGGGATGTGACATCATGATTGGTTTTTTTGAAAATATATGCTGGGTTATACAGTATTTTTGCCTGAGCTCAAATTACATAGTAAGATACATTAGAGACCTTGTGGTGTTGCACATGCGCTATGAGTATATTTTCAGGCTGCCCAATCACATGGCTTTCCTTAGGCCATTAGACCGTCTACTGCAAGCAGACAGAACTTCCTCAGGTTAGTTGAGTATTTTGAAAAGTCCAGAAAAGAGTCTTTGACAGAATGGAATTATCTCTTTGCATAAATATATTTTAATAGATTATTATTTTTGTGGTCCAACTACCATTCTTATTTTATGATTATAATTAGGTCATGGATAAAATGACCCACAGCTGGTGCCTTGCAGAGCTCCTAATTATGCCAAAGTCCAACCACCCATGCTGCTTGTTGCCATGCTACTCAGTGATATGGACCAGATATTTTCCCCAATTGAGTGGTTTTTATGAGCAGGTGTTCAGCTAACAGGACAAACAGAGGGTGTGCAGCTTTAGCCAGCTCATTAACATCACGAAATAATTGAAAAGGACAGATATACCAGAATGTCCAGCTCAGAGGATAGCTTTGAACCGACAATAGGTCACTTTTCTGAGCATCAGCCATGATACTGCAGAAAGAGATTGAGTGAAGCTTCAGAAGACCCGGAGTCTCCTTCCAGCTCTATCACATAGTCTCCAGGTAACTCTGGACAACTCTTAGTTGCTTTAGACCTCCATTTCATCATCTACTACTGAAGCTATTAACCTGCCCCACCTGTCACACAGTGTTATAGGATTCAATGAGATGGATTATGTTTATGAATGGCACTATAAATTATCAACGCTACATAAATACAAGGTACCATTATTAAGGTCTAATCCAGCTTTCCCAGTGACTCAGGATATAATTGGGCAACTAAATGACATCAGGTTTTGCAATCATTAAAATGGCAAAACGTTTTAGAAACTTCACTCAACCTCATGACTAATAAGATTTCTTAGAACATGTCATTTGCTTTTTCTGGGTAATCAATAACCAATATTCAGAAATAAAATGCTTCTAGAATTGATAAAGCCAAGTTTAAGAAAACGACATTTGACTGGGCACAGTGGCTCATGCCTGTAATCCCAGCACTTTGGGAGGTTGAGGTGGGAGGATCACTTGAGGCCAGGAGTTTGAGACCAGCCTGGGCAACATGGAGAAACCCCTTCTCTACTAAAAACACAAAAATTAGCCAGCCATGGTGGCACACACCTGTGATCCCAGCTGCTCTGGATGCTGAGGAATGAGAATTGCTTGAACCCGAGAAGTGGAGGTTGCAGCCGAGATGGTGCCACTGCACTCCAGCCTAGGTGACAGAGCAAAACTTTGTCTAAAAAAAAAAAAGAAAGAAAGAAAAGAAGATGACATTGAATGCAATCCCCCACTGCTAAATTTGATTGGCTAAAAAAAAATTATTAATATTATTATTATTATTATTTGAGACGGAGTCTTGCTCTGTCACCCAGGCTGCAGTTCAGTGGCACTGATCTTGGCTCACTGCAACCTCTGCATCCCCCCCAGGTTCAAGTGATTCTACTGCCTCAGCCTCCCGAGTAGCTGGGACAACAGGCGCCCACCACCACACCTTTTTGTATTTTTAGTAGAGACAAGTTTTCGCCATGTTGGCCAGGCTGATCTCGAACTCCTGAGCTCAGGTGGTCTGCCTGCCTCAGCCTCCCAAAGTGCTGGGATTACAGGTGTGAGCCACCACACCCAGCCTGACTGGCTAAAAAAAATTTTTTTAATAAAAAAAAGGAAAATTATATTGAGAAGGGGAGATCACTAAAGACTGTGCTCTCTTAGTTCTAGAAAATTATGTGTCACTCAATCTCTTATTAAAGTACAAGGGAACCTGGAGAAGCTTCTAAATGTTTGAAATACTAACTGATTACATTATGTTTCCATTTCTCACGGACAGTTCAATATTCCATGCTGCATAAAGAAAGCATAAGCCTTCTAGCCCACTCCTTTCCCTTCCTGTTTCCCACGAACCAGATCTAAAGGGTGGTAGAACATATGTATAAGAATATTCATTACAGCATCATTTCAGAGAATTGGAGGCAAGAAAGATGTCCATTACTGGAGGAGTCAATAAGTAAAAGATACATATAATTAACAGACTATTGATAATAATGCATTAGAAATATCATCAACAACACAGATACCTCTTAAAATTTTAGTGTTCAGTGAAAAGAAAGAGAGAAAAGAGGGAGAGTGGGAGAGCAGGAGAAATGGAATGAGATATAAAACCTAAGAGGGGGTCTTGTGTATGCCATGAATGAAGGACTATGTTAACTCATTACAGGCCTAAAGACAAACAAAAAAAAAGGGGCTTTAAAAATTAAAAGATTGGTGGACTGCCTCATCTTTCAGAGTTTGCCTGTATAATTAATTCTTTCCACTATGTTTTTTGTATAATGAGGGAATACCTCATGGCTTACTTAATGTCCTTTGTACTGCAGCCCCACCAACCCTTGGTCTTGGATTTTTTCCTCAAAAGCCAAGGTGAAGAGCTGGGTATTGACCTCCACAACCTCCTTCCATGCTTTTCAACACCATCATTCAGTGGCTTTATAGCCTTCTCTTGTCCCAGCTAAATAACATCAGGCCTTTTTGTGTTCTTTATACATCTGATCTCTGTGTGTGTGTGTGTGTGTGTGTGTGTGTGTGTGTGTAGTCTTGCTCTGTCACCCAGGCTGGTGTGCAGTGCTGTGATCTTGGCTCCCTGCAGCCTTCGCCTCCTGGGTTCAAGCAATTCTCCTGCCTCAGCCTCCCAAGTAGCTGGGATTACAGGCATGCACCACCAACATGCCCAACTAATTTTGCGATTTTTAGTAGAGACGGGGTTTCACCATGTTGGCCAGGCTGGTCTTGAACTTCAGGTGATCCGCCCACCTCATCCTCCTAAAGTGCTGGGATTACAGGCATGAGCCACTGCACCCGGCCCTAATTTTACTATTGTTTAGTCAACTATTGTTTAACTCTTGAGTTAGTTCCAAGGACTCTCCTCCCTTTTCAACTATGGAACCCTGAGCCAGCTACAGTGTGTTAATGAAAGTAGGGGTGGCCTCCTGCTTTCTTCACTCCTGCTTCATAAATCCCAGTTCCAGCCATCTCCAAAGATGCTAGTCTATGTCCCAGGAAGAGGGTAAGGCATATATAATAAAGTGATAGATATTTCCAACATTAGTTATTGAATTAAATATTAGCACTGAATTAAAGTTTTTGTAAAACAGATTTCACTCCTGGCACCAGCAAACTGAAAATTTGGAAAGGGTTGATGAGGATATTAGGAGTAAGGAAGATTATTTATGTACATTTCCTTAGGGAGAAGCCACACAGGAAGAAAATGAAAATACCTCAACAATGACTAGACTATCTAAGCAGATCTGTCACGACCTTAAGAATCCTAGGAAATTTTCCTCATGGTCCTAGATAGAATGACTAGATCTAACAGCCAAAATGACTGCCACTTGTTTCCTGCCCAGTATACACTAAGAGATTAGAACTGATCAATGTCTGCCTCAGGTTTTTGCTTCATTTCGTTCTGAACGTACAAGGACAGAGTGGATCATTTGTGAAAGATCTCGCAGCATTTTCATGTTCGGTCACATTTCATCAGAACTACCAGAAGCAAATTACAAGAAATTATGTGGATATGGGTAAAATTAACTTCTCTACTTTTTATTTATTAGTTTGTTTTAGAGATGGAGTCTTGCTCTGTTGCCCAAACTGGAGTACAGTGGCATCGTGATCATAGCTTACTACAGTCTCGAACTTCTGGGCTCAAGCAACCTTCCCACCTCAGTCTCCCAAGTAGCTAAAACTACAAGTGTGTGCCACCACATCTGGCTAACTAAAAAAAAAAAAAAAAAAAAAAAAAAAGATAGAGATCAGGCTCAAACAATCCTCCCACCTCTGCCTCCCAAAGGGCTGGGATTATAGGCACAAACCACCATGCCCAGCCAACTTCTGTACATTTAAAAGAGCTTCTATTACTACCTAAGTATGGCCAAATAAGAGGCTGAAGCAAAGATCAGAGTAGCCTGACCTTGTGATGAGCAATTCCTTGAATGCCCGACACTTATACTGAACTTCTTTTTGGTTTAGCCAACATAAATATACCAGTTCTCGGCCTGGGCGGGAGGTATACAATGCTTCCCACAGGAACCCTGAGTCACAGCGAGAGTAAATGACTTGGCACAGAGGTCAGAATGAGGCCTGGGGCTGCCTGGATTCAAGAGCCAGCTCAGATACCAGCTCATCCTAAGATTCCAAGCAAGTCACTTTATACTCTTGCATGAAGTGGATTGTACGCACAGGTGACCATATAGTTTATTGCTCAGGCCAGGTATTGTTTAGAGTAAAAGGGGGTGCTATTATTAATACCACTAGGACAACGAATCTGTCAGGCTCACAGCTGCTTTAAAATTCCATTATAGCTGAGAAAATGGGACCCAGGTTCCTGCTCACCAGACCTGTCCTCTGCTCCCCTGGCAGGAGATAGCTCAGCCTGGAGTCCTGGGGAAGATTGTTCAGCATACTGTAAAAGATATATGTAGGCACTTTCCCAGCAAATAAAAAGGACAGCCTAACCTGCACCTGCTTGGTTGCACTGTGTGTTCAAAATCAACAGCACTGGAAGGCCACAAACACATCAGGGCCCTTGCCCAGGAAGACAGCAGATGCACGCACCTCCTGCACCAGGAGACATGAGCCTTCCATTTGCAGCATCAGGCTTGCTGCCCCTCTATCAAACCTGTTCCCCACTGGCAGGCGATGCCCCAAGTGAGTGGGCAGGATGGCTATGGTCCAGGACAGAGCAGGGGCTGCTTCAGGATCCCCAGGTGTTGGTTTTTAAAAGGGCAGGTTACTGCTTTATAAACCACTCCAAGCCACAGGTTATCCTTCTACCAACAATTTCATCTTTCTATAGCACTGTCCACTGTCCCTAGTCACTTGATGTTTTAAAAGTCAAAGGAAGCCAGCCGGGTGTGGTGGCTTATGCCTGGTAATGCCAGCATTTTGGGAGGCCAAGGTGGAAGGATCATTTGAGCTCAGGAGTTCGAGACCAGCCTTGACAACATGGTGAAACCCTGTCTCTACCAAAACTACAAAAAATTAGCCACGCGTGATGGTGTGTGTCTGTGGTCCCAGCTACTCTAGAGGCTGAGGTGGGAGGATTGCTTGAGCCTGGGAGGTGGAGGTTGCAGTGAGCTGAGATCGTGCCACTGCATTCCGCCTGGGTGACAGTGAGACTCTGTCTTAACAGCAACAAAAAGTCTAAGGAAGCCATCAACAATATCCAGAAATTAAGCTGAGTTAGGTCATAACACAGCCCTTAAAAATGTCCAAGTGACCTCTTGTCACTGTGTAATGAGAGAATTTGGAAATGAAGGTGAAGGAAAAATATTCAAAGAAAAGTCATCCAAGGAAGGAAGAAATTCTATTGGTCATACAAACCTGTTTTATCAGTTTTGCAAGCTTGTCATTTATTTTTCTTTTCTTTTCTTTTCTTTTTTTAAATTTTGGAGAAGCTCTGAATAACAGGAAAAAGCATTTGGCTTCCAAATAGGGCCATTAAACTGGTGTTGCTGCTGCCCTGATGCCAACGGCCTAATCCTTTCCCCAGAGCTAGAGTGCCAGGGCTCCCAGGGGCTCAAGATGGAGCTTGCCTTCACCCTCTCCTCCCCACTGCTGCTGTCACAGTGTGTCCTCTGGCTGCAGGGCTGCTCTGGGCCCTGACTGCCTGCAGACTGCTTCCCCAGAAGAGATGTTAATTACACACCCAGCCACGCCCCTCTTCAGAGGCAGGACTAGCCACATGCAGCTGCCACTTGTTTTCAAGAGCTGCAGCAATCAGGTTTTCGAACTGGGCAAAAGTGCCGGAATGGGCCCATGGCCACATTCACTGGGGGGGCCCTGCCCCAGCTGCAAAACTGGGTCCAAAGAATGAAGCTCCTGGCCACTAAGGCCACTAAGACTAGGCAAGCTACTCTGCTGGTGCCAGCCTTCTGCTCCCGAGAAAGAAGCAGGTAATATTTTAAAATCCCTATGAGCAGAATTTCTTGACATTTTGTCTTCATTATAGTAACCTTAAGGTGGCTCTCCATTTTTCAGAAAGACACAGGAAATGCAGCTACTTCTGATGAGTTCGACTGCATTGACAAAGAATGGACTCATTCAGAAAAAACAATCTAACAGGGCCCACAACCTATAGATGGTTGCCTACTGGATAGGGTTTGAAAAATTATACTGAAAACCCACAGTCTTGGTATGTTTTTGCCCAGCAAGATGCTTGGAATTCTGACCAATAAGGAGGACATATTTTGCATAAAACTTTGATTCTCTTGATTGCCCCCTTTTAAAATTCAAATGGTAACTATATATAACATTTCAAGGAACTCCTAGATATGTTATCTTGCTGGAATCTACTTAATATACCAGGGAGGGACATAATTCATTAAACGATTATTGTCTATTAACATCCTAATTTTAATTAGTTTTCCACAGATGAGAAAAGCCCTGAGAGAATGAGACCTGGAAAGTGGCACATTTGGATTGAAGGGGAGGTGAGAACCCACTGGAAACACAACCAGGGTGGAGCCAGTGAGGCTCTGTGGTCCCACAGACACCTCTGAACTGACACCTGCACCCATACAGGTGCTGAGGGAGAGCTAAGGAGCCACAGACAGGAAGGACAGAAGTCACAAAGACAAACTTCACCCACTCATGCTTTTACCTGGGCCTGACCTGGAAGTCCTAATTAAAAGACCCCGGACTTCCAGATAGACTCATCCCAACGCTGGGAACGCACACATGCTATTTCTTGAAAGAACAACTTGGCTGTCCCCCAGAGCAGAGTGCCTGGTGTGTACACTGGGATTCCTTTCAATAATTAGAATCCTCTGCTTATGCCAGATATTAATCGGGAACAAAACGAAGCTTTAGTTTTGAAACATCCCTTCTCACTCATTAGCACAATCCTTTAATAATGCACCTTGGAGGCCCTGAGTAATTCTTCTAGTTTGCTGCCCCACAGCATGTCTGGGTTCCAAGGATTTGCTTGGAAGGTGCTGGTGGATACCCTATCATAGCTGGAGCTGGGAGTGTCCAGAAGCAGCCTCTTTCTTTACCTCTGAGCTTCTGTTGCTGTGTTCCCTTAGCCTCCCAGCCTCATCCTGCCCTTGGACTTGGTGGCCAGGTGGCACCCTCTCTTTGGCCCTTACTATCCTTATCTGTCAAGTGAATGGTTTCGATTTCACTGGTTTTCATGCCTAGCTGCACATTAGACTCACCTGGGGAACTTTGAAACCCAATGCCAGGGCTGCACACCCAGGTATTCTGATTTAATTGGTCCAGGGTGGGGCCAGTCACTGATTTTTTTTTTTTTTTTTTTTTGGAGACGGAGTCTTGCTCTGTCATCCAGGTGGGAGTGCAGTGGCATGATCTCTGCTCACTACAACCTCCACCTCCCAGGTTCAAACGATTTTCCTGCCTCAGCCTCCCAAGAAGCTGGGATTACAGGCACTCACCACAATGCCCAGGCTAATTTTTGTGTTTTAGTAAAGATGGGGTTTTACCATGTTGGTCAAGCTGGTCTCGAACTCCTGACCTCAGGTGATCCACCCTCCTCAGCCTCCCAAAGTGCTGGGGTTACAGGCATGAGCCACTGTGCCCTGCCCCAGTGACTGACTTTTTTTTGTTTTTATGTTCTCCATGCACCACAACCACTAGGTTAAATTATCTCCAGGGACCCTCCCAGTTCTAATAAAGTCTATGATCCTTACTCTCTGGTCTCTGTGCTTTATTGAATTTATCTTTTCTCCATAAATACTCATCTTTTATGTTCAGCATGTTACATAGGCTGGTTTTTAGAAATGCTTTTACTCATTTAAAAATCATATCATTGGTTAGGCGCAGTGGCTCACACCTGTAATCCCAGCACTTTGGGAGGCCGAGACAGGCAGATTGCTTGAGCTCAGGAGTTTGGAACAAGCCTGGGCAACATGGCGAAACCCCATCTCTACAGCGGGGCGTGGTGGCACAAGTCTGTGGTCCCAGCTACTCAAGAGGCTGAGGTGGGAGGATTGCTTGAGCCTGGGAGGCAGAGGCTGCAGTGAGCCGAGATCGTGTTGCTGCACTCCAGTCTGGGTGACAGAGTGAGATCCTATCTCAAAAAAATAAAAATAATGTTGTTAAAGTATTGTTTGTTGGGGGTAATCAGGTATAATACTGAACGTTTGAAGTATACAATTTGATAAATCTTCCCATATAAGAAATGGTCACAGTCATAATAATGAACATATCCATCACCCTCAAAAGTTTCCTGTGTCCCTTGGGAATCCCCCCAAACATTTTTTCTCCTGCCCCTACCTTCCCAAGTAACCATGGATCTTTCTTCCTTCTTTCTTTCCTTCCTTCCTTCCTTCCTTCCTTCCTTCCTTCCTTCCTTCCTTCCTTCCTTCCTTCCTTCCTTCCTTCCTTCCTTCCTTCCTTCCTTTCTTTTCTTTCTTTTTTGACAGAGTCTTGCTCTGTCACTCAGGCTGGAGTGCAGTGGTGCAATCTCAGCTCACTGCAACCTCTGCCTCCCGGGTTCAAGCAATTGTCCTGTCTCAGCCTCCCGAGTAGCTGAGATTACGGGTGCCCATCACCACGCCCGGCTAATTATTGTATTTTTAGTAGAGATGGGGTTTCACCATGTTGGCCAGGCTGGTCTCAAACTCCTGACCTCAAGTGATCCACTTGCTCGGCCTCCCAAAGTGCTGGGATTACAGGCATGGGCCACCACGCCCAGCCACTTTCTTTTGCTGTAGATTAGTTTGCATTTTCTATCATTTTATACAAATGTAATCACTCAACATATCCTATTTTGTGCCTGGACATAACTTCTAATTATCTCCCTGGACTTTAGATTTCAAGGTCTTTGAAAACAAGATCACTTTTTCTTTTCTCTTCCTCTTGGCCCTCAACTTATCTTTGCTAAGATACAGCCCTTAATCATCATTTGCTTGATTGACATAAGACCTTCATGAACTTAAAACCAAGTTTCAGTTTGGTGGCCAAGAAGTGCCTGCCACATTGAAGGTTTTTAACTCACCACCACTTCTGGAGAGGTTCCTCAGTTGGCAGCTTCAGCCCAGTAAATAAATAAATAAATAAATAAATATGCACATGAGCTTAATTTAGGGTCCGTGGACTTCCAGGAGTCCAGAAAGTGAGAGTCAAGGTGTGGGTTGGGGAGTGGGGTGGAGGGGGAGGCTCAGGATGCGGGGAATGAATACCTGAGAAAGGTCCTTGGCTTTCACCAGATTCTTGACACAAAGGGATAGACTATGGAATTAATGCCCTGCTCTATTCCTTATAATTTCCTATCTGCTTTTTATGAATCTGATGTCTAATTATAAATCCTTTACTCCTCCCTTCTCCCTTCCCACCTCCCCAGCACCTTTGTTTTGTTCTCTGCCTGCCCTGGTTATACTTAACCCTACTTAACTAAACACACTACAGGGCCCTGTCCAGTGGCAGTGCCACTTCATGGGAACTGTTTACATTCCTCTTCTCTTTAAGAGCTTCTCATCTGAACTATGTGACAGATTGTACCTTTTTATTCAATGATTCTTATTCCACTTTACTTAAACAGTTTACCCTGAATACTTGGATGCCACTCACATATCACAAATCTATATTTTCTCTAGACCCCAGAGCCTGGGATTCCTTTTCATCTCACAAAAAAATAAAAAATTAAAAAAAATCAATGCTTTTGTTGTTATAAATAAGTATTATGAGAACCAGAAGTAACAATAAACTGCAAATTCAAAATCAAGCCACTTCTCCATCCAGAGACACCTCCCTCACTTCCCCTCGTCAAACAGAAAACGTATTTTAAAATGATGCTATGTCTGATTTTTGATAAAAGTCTGGGATGTAGAATAACAATAATCTGCTCCTAAATGAGAAAATCATAGGCATCGGACAAGTGCTGGTTTCAGAGTTATCTTTCCAAAATAGAAGCGTGCAAGAAAAACATCTCACCTGCTGACCAAAAGACCAACACCAACTCCCCTTCCTCCAAATTCTCCTTGACCCCGTGCAGTTTTGTTTGTAAGGGACTGATGTCTTACACTCAGCAGCATTTCCTGGCTTCTGCTCGGGGCAAGTTTTTCATTCCTATTCTCCCTTTCACCTCTACCGTTTTCCAGCAGAAGAGCAAATACGGTAACGATAGCATTTTGGTCTAGTTCCTACACAAACTCATTCCTCTGCATAAAAGGCAGACCTTTGAAAGGTACTTACGTGGAAGAGGCAAAGGCAAGCCCTGGGTTTGGAAGCAGTGTTTGCTGATGCCAGCCTGCTTAAATAGCTGGGCTGGCTGACGCAGGCTGCTGATAGCACGTTTATTTATGCCTGTGAGCGCACACTCCAGCAAGGACCTGAAAAACCTGCAGCGTGGGCAGGAGGAAAACCACTGAAAGTATGCTGAAGTTACGTCTCTCCTGGTTATTCAGGTTTGATGTTCAGGCTGGGACTTCTGAGAGTTTCATGGAACTTTCTCGTCACTATCTTCTCGTCCCTGACCTTTCTCCTAGCCAAGCAAACTTCTTCACCAAGATCGGATAAGAGCGATGTGGCTGAGAGAAGACTGGGAAGAGAAAAGAGACCCTGAGTCTTTTCACCCACTTCCTTACTTTGAGCGGGTTTCCAGTTGGATGTTGCCTCATTTCAAAGCGTAGATCTGGTGCGGTTGATTTCACAGCTCTGTGGGCTGGATGCCAGGCTAAGAGCCTGGACAATTGCCCAATTAATGAAAGGTTGTTTTCTTTTGGGCACAGAATGTACAAATAAAGAACAGTTAAAAGGGAGAGATTCGGGACTAGGATGATACAATTTTAGGTCTCCCTCAAAAACTATTCTCATTTATTTCCCCTGCATCTGTACTTTCCTCTTACCATCCCCTCCCCTTCGTTAATGAAATTCCTGTCTAAGAGGTGAAAGATTCCCCATGGGCTTGCAAATAAAAAGCCAGTGTGTGAGCAATCTGTGGGAAGATGCATGCAGAGTGTGATGGAGAGTTCAGAGGCTCGTGTGACAATCCGTGCAAATGTTTCTAAAGGCGAGGGTATGTGTGTGGGTGTGAGGACCCGGCCGTTGGATGTTTATGTATTTTATTAGCTAGATATGGGAGCTAATACTCAATTGCAGTGCACTAAACACATTATTAGGTGGGTATGATTTTGAGGGAATGAGGGAAGGGAGACAAGGTCTGGTGAGATCATCTGTGGGTGTATCTGTGTGTATTTGCTGGTTCATAGCACAAACCAGTAAGTGCCATCCGGAGAGCCACACCCTGTATTTTTCACTTCACGGGAGAAAGAGAAAGCCCACTGGAGTCTCTTGGGAACAGTAGCCATAAGTGAAAGAAGAGCAGCGCTCATTCAGAGTATCTCTCTCTCTCGGAAAAGGGGGTGACGGGAAACATGTGTGGGAAAGAGTAGAGACAGGGGGTCCAGGTTAACCCAACCTTGGTTACCAGAGGAATTCTTTTGTCTCCTGCCTAATTCATTGCCTAAATTCTGACCGTTCTGTGGCCAAACCTGGATTCTTGCTGCCACAATTTTTTGAATGGGCAGGGTCTATGTCTTGTTTATCATTTGATATCCACAGCATTATTATTGTTATTATTATTGTTGTTGTTGTTGCACAAATTATTATTATGACAGCACAAATTATGATGATGATGACAATGGTCATGATCCATAATCTAGTAAGACTGATTGTGTGTCAGGCTCCATGTAAGGCACTGTACAGAGAGTTTGTTTGCTTATTTAATGTGTAATCCTCACAACAGCCCTATGAGGTTTTTTTTGTTTTTTGTTTTTCACCCAGGTTGGAGTGCAGTGACACGGTCTTGACTCACTGCAGCCTTGACCTCCCGGACTGAGGTGATTCTCCCACCTCAGCCTCCCGAGTAGCTGGGACCACAGGCACACACCACCACACGTGGCTAATTTTTTGTATTTTTTGTAAAGATAGTGTTACCCCATATTGCCCAGGCTGGTCTCAAACTTCTGGGCTCAAGAGATCCTCCTGCCTCAGCCTCCCAAAGTGCTGGGATTACAGCCTTGAGCCACCATGCCTGGCTGAGTTAGTTTTTTATTATCGCTATTTTACAGACGAGGAAACAGATAATCAGAAAAACTAAATAACTTTCCCAAGGTCACAGTGAATGGTGGAGGTGGAATTTGAATCCAGTTCTATCTGATTCCAAAGTCAGGGTTTCACTCAGGACTGGCTTGAACCAATACTTAGAAAGTTGCCTAAGAGTGTTTTCACCTATCTTTAATGGTGTTTTTGTTTATCATCTGTCTTCCAGAATGTGATTTCCGTGACAACAATGACCTTTCTGCATTGTCTACTCCTGTGATCCAGCACAGTGCCTGGCTCTTGGTAGGTGCTCAATAAATATGTGCCATTTGTTCAGTTTCTAAATTCCTATGGAGGCAGTACAGCCCAACAGATAGAGGTCCTGGCATCAACAGAGTCTCATCCTGGTTCAGATGAGACATTTCTTTTTCTCTTGCATAATGTGTCAACTTCAAGCTATTTCTCTTTATCCAGTGTATCATGGAGATTAAACCAAAAGTAGTTGAAACCATGAAGCAGTTTTTACATCACTTAACTCTGCAGGTGTATGGTTCCAGTTGTTTGGGGGTGCAGTGATGAAACCAAGACCTCCAGCTTTTTCTGTCTTTCATTTTGTAGCTCTCAGTGTGACAGCATTGTCTCTCCTCAGGGTGGTAAGATGGCTGCAGTAGCTCCTTTCATCATATCTTTAAACAAAATATCCAAAGATGGGTAAAAAGTGGCCCAGGATTTCTTTCTCCTAAGTGTCTTTCTTCGTTGGAGAGGAAAATCTTTTCAGAAGTCACTAGGAGTCTTTCGCTTATGTCTCCTTGCTGAGCACTGGGTTATGTTAGCCAACACATTGGCTAAATCCATCATGTGCAAAGAGGAAAGGGATCAGGCTGATCATGGCTCCTCTCTTGGGCCTAAGGGAAGAATCCACCTTCTCTAGACAAATTGCTCTGATAATCTGAACAAAATCAAGATTCATTGATTAGTGAAGAAGCAGAAAAGTGCTACCCACAGTTTTGCCAATCTAAGAGATCCTTTAAAATACAATAACCTGAACTGCTTTCATGCTTGGGCACCAGTCCAGCCATGGCAATTGGGTTTTACTATATCAGTTCTCTCTTTCTATGCTTTTTTTTTTTTCTTCCCCAGTGAGATAAGGTTGCTTTGGATCTAGGTAAAATTATGAGTATTTCAACAGCCTGCAAATAAGGGAGGTAGCTGGCCACTAATTTTTTTCCTGCAGGTTTAGATCCTAGGTCTTTATATCACCACTGATTTCCAGGGACTACGACACAATCTGTCAGCCTCTTGTCTTCTCCTGTGACAGATGGGATTGGATGATGCTGTTGATTTCTTAGAGAAGTTGGGTCCAATACCACAACTAATTATAAAAACATGACTCATTTTCCTGTTCCTCCTGTTGTCTATTATATTTCAGTGGAATTCCAGAATCCCACATGTTTGCCTCTGCCTCTGCCTGAGAGCTCCAGCTACTGCCTGGGTTATGTAAACTAAAGACATATGGCTGAGATGGTAATTCTCACATAGTTCTTTTTCTCCTGGTGAGTAACAAACTTCAAATTACCACCCACAGTAAGTGTTATTTTTCTTCTATTTGCTGTTCTAAACCTTTTCCTTGCCACAGGTTTTGGGAACTCTTTTCTTCATTGTCTCAAATCAAGAGAATTAGGAGGAAGAATGGGGTCATGAGATGTTCCTTCACAAGACAGGAACAATGCCTGGGGGAGGAAAGTGGCTCAGTAAGTGTTTACTGTGACTGGACAAATGGTGGAAAGGAAAGAGTGTGGGCTTCTCAATCCTGCAGACTTGCATGAAGTCCCACTACTTCTGCTTACCACCAATTTGATCAAGGGTAACATATAACTTCTCTCTGTTTCCTCATCTGTAATATGGGACCGATGAGAATTATCTCACAAGTTCATTGTCAAGACTAGAGATAAGATATGTAAAGCACTTAGCATAATACCCAGAACATAGTAGGTGCTCCACAAATGGGTAGCTACTGCTAATAGTTACAAGAAGAAGCTGGATTTTCCTATCCTTGGTCATCTTTGTGGAACCCATGCAAAATAGTTAAACCCAAAACCTCCAGGTGCCACAGCAAACAGGGCATTGGTAGAGCCACATATAATGCAGGGATGTCTGGATAGTGGGGCAGCTATTCTCTTCCTTCCAAAAGCTAGAGGTTGTTGAAGTGCAGGAAGTTGATTTATGGATAGGGAGTATGTGGGCCTGAGAAATGACGCAAAGAGAGAAAAGCCATTCCTTGGGGAACATAAAACTACCACGGACATTTCAGTCAATTCACAGTGAAGACTCTAAGCCTCCCAAGGGCCCAAATCTGACCTGTACAGAAACAAATGAGGAAGAGGGGGTAGCCAGAGGATAGAGGTGAGCTTGCTGAGAATTCTGCCCCCAAGGTTGGAACTTGCAAACAGAGAGGCCGAGAATTCTGCAGATGCTGTGGCAGTTTGAACTCCTGGAGAGCCCTTCCTGGCCCAGCCTAGCTGGGACGTAGAACACTGTGGGAAGCAGAAGAGGATCAGCCGAGGGCAGAGAACCTGGACAAAGAAAAGGATGCCAACCAACTGAGGACAGAGACGTTTCCCTTGGCTCCTCCCGGCAAAGGATTTTTCAGGTTTCCTGGTGAGGAGGGAGTGGAAGTTATGACATAATCACACTCTATATTCTTTGTAGTTTG
Source organism: Theropithecus gelada (assembly GCF_003255815.1). Classification (NCBI taxonomy): domain Eukaryota; kingdom Metazoa; phylum Chordata; class Mammalia; order Primates; family Cercopithecidae; genus Theropithecus; species Theropithecus gelada. The sequence continues at coordinate 85,174,611 of NC_037672.1, read as the reverse complement.
TTGTAGGCATGGTAATGATTAAGTCATCCTTTCGGTGAACTGTATATACTAGATTCTTTTCTTGAGACGGAGTCTCACTCTATCACCCAGGCTGGAGTGCAGTGGTGCGGTCTGGGCTCACTGCAACCTCCACCACCATATCCAGCTGAAATAGCTATGTGTGTGTGTGTGTGTGTGTGTGTGTGTGTGTGTGTGTGTGTGTGTATAGTATTTTTAATGGGAACAAAGTTTCACTGTGTTGGTCATGCTGGCCTTGAACCCCTGGCCTCAAGTGATCCACCCCCTTGGCCTCCCAAAGTGCTGGGATTACAGGTATGAGCCACTGCACCTGGCCTACTGCATATACTAGATTCTAAGTGTGGATTCTACCATCTTTCTAATTCATTTGTGGTCCTATGGAGTGCTAGTGAGTTGATGGCCGGGAGTTAAATGTTGCGTCCCATCGACAGCACCTGTGCCTGGGTAGGGTTGTCGCATCTGGTGTGGCCCCTATTGTGTTTGTTCTTCTACTTAAGAAAAACAGTTTCTTCTCATTCCATTTAGATTCACCCAGGGTTTAATGAATGAGGAGGCCACAAGTATTATTTTCCTTCCTGATCCCCTTCCTGTGATTGGCTAGAGAAGGGGATGGCCCTTGGCAATGGTTGGGAGGGGAGGGGCGGCCGGCGGGCATCACTCATCTGTGGAAGGAGTTGGGGAGGAGGCCTTTCTTCACTCATGAATGAATGCTTCCCTTTACTGCTGTCAGCCGGGGCTGCCTGAGAAGCAGCGTGGCGACATTCTCAGAAGGGATAGGGGTGGTGCCTCACCAGTCATGGTGGCCTCATCCATGACTGATGGAAAGATGTTACAGACTGGGGCCACCTGTCCTGATTGTAATCCCCCAACACATAGGGTGAGGACACAGTCCCCACACCCTGAAATTTCAGGGATGGGCCCTGTGCTAGTAGAAAGCAGGGGGTGGGGATCTGGGGACAAGAAAAGCAAAATCATTTGGTTAAAAAGCTTGCTTAACTGGGCACCAAACCCAGGCACTCTGGTTTCACAGTCTATGGTCTAATCACTGCACTGCACGGCCTTTGCAGCTACTTCTGACAGTGTCACAGGAGCCTCAGGTAGGAGGGAAGAGCAGTTACCACCTCCTCTGTACGGGGTGCCCCAACCCCAAGTTTTGTCTAATTAAGACATTGACTTCTGTGAGTGATTTTACTTGGATACAGAGAGGAGAAGAAAAGAAGGACTGAGCTAACAAAAATATAGTTTGAAGACAAAATGAAAGAAAACAAAAAATTGTGTGCCTGACATGACACACAGAAAGAAAGGGCTGAAAGTTATTTGGGATAACATCATGGAGTAACTGAAGGAAAAGAAAGAGTTTTGATTCAAATCTACAGACTCTTTTCTTCCTCCCTCCTCTACCCCAGAGCACCAAGGAAGATTCACAAGGCTCATGGATGACCTAGAAAAATCTCACCTGTCCTCTCCATGTCTCAGCTCCTCATCTGTATAAGGAAAAAAGTTGAGCCAGTTGATGAACCAGAGGTGATGTCTCTGATATCCATTCAGTTTTAAGCTCTTGTCCTTCAAGGGGAGAGGGTCAGGGGCAGGTGAATGTGGAGGAGGGCCTCAGAGCAGCCACACAAGCAGGACAGCTGCTCCCATTCGGGGCTGAGGAAGCCTAATGCACGGGTGCAGCTTTCCCAACTGTTTGTTCCAACATTAAAACACTACTTCCACCCCCATGCCTCCCTCCCAGTTCTCTCCCCGACCACCTGGCCTTCTCCAGACCTTTTAGCGTCCAGAAACTAGAGGACAATACCTGGCACAATGTGGTACAGGGAAGTGGGCAACCAGGATCTGCTCCAGCCACAACCCTCTCAACAGTGTATTTGCTCAGTGCCTGCCTTTTCACTGCAGACCAGGGGGACATCCTGAAAGAGAAAACTAGAGTGGGCTAGTAAAGAAGGAAGGAAGGAGGGAAGGAAGGAAGGAAGGAAGGAAGGAAGGAAGGAAGGAAGGAAAGAAGGAAGGAACGAAGGAAGGAACGAAGGAAGGAAGGGAGGGAAGGAGGGAGGGACGGAAGGAGGGAGGGAGGGAGAGAGGGAGGAAGGGAGAGAGGGAGGGAAGGAAGGAGGGAGAGAGGGAGGGAGGAAAGGAGGGAGAGAGGGAGGGAGAGAAGGAACTATAAATCATCCTTGAAAAATATCTAAAGATTTTGATTTCTGCTTTTGGCAAAAATATGCTGTGGTCAGCTTTTGTTAAGTAATTCAGTGAAATTCTTCTTTGTGTATTTCAGGAAAACCCTGTCTCCTTCATGGCCATCTCTGAGATTTCTGCAACCAGGCAAGCCGTGGCAATTCTGTGGGTGATAATTTAGGGTCCCTTGTAGAATGTCTTCTGATGTGGCACATTATATAAATGGTGGTGCACACTCTTGCATCTGGCTTTCACCTCTCTAGAGAGTCAGCTCCCAAACTAATCTTTCTAGTGGGCTCTGAATAACCTGCAAGAGGGTCCTGGGTTGATCCTGTGAGGCTGACACCCCTGACTTTGTTCTCTGAAGGAGGGAAATGGACTCTTCATGGTGTAGCCATTTAATGCCCCCATCTGTGCTAGAGCCAAATCTCAGACTGAAGACAACTTAGTATGGTGTCAGGGTTCAGAAAAAAGGCTTTGGGGACAAGCTGGACCTTATTCAAACCTAGGGTGATCAACTTTCTTAGTTTTGCCATAATTGTCCTGTTTTTAGCACTGCAAGTCCTAAATCCCAGAAAATCCCTAAGTCCTGGGCAAACCCGGAAGCTTGATCACCCTATTCTAGCTCTTTCAGGCCTTAGCCAGTCATTTTCCTTCTTCGAGCCTTAGTTTCCTCATATGTGAAATGAGGGGAATGATAACAACATCAAATGGTATGCATTTGAAGGTTAATATGCATTCAAAGATTGTTCACCAAGAAAGTTAGAAGTTTACATGACAAAATGGTCTTTCTGTTTCTGTTCTGAGAAGGAGTAGATGTCTCCTCTCCCCAGTGTGTTTTGACTGTTTCAAGTGGAGGTGTGAGGACAGCACTTGAGGATTCTGGAATACTCTTCAGGAAGCCTTGCAGGCCCTGGCAAATGCAGAGCACAAATTAAGGGTTCTCCCAGCTCTATGATTATGTGGTTAAGTGTAAATGGCAGAAGCAGCTACCTGCTTGCAGAAGGCACTTTTAGCAGCTACCACTTGCAAGTCACAAATAAGAGATTATGAAATCTTTTCTTTTAGGCTTCTTTATTGCCCCTTGGCTATTGTCTGCAGAGATTCTTAACTAATAGCCATGTTCGGAATGACCGTTTTCCAGAAACCACTGTTTCATGGCTGAAAAATGAAAAGAAGTCAATGTTTTCTAAGGACTCCATTGCAAGGCAGTTGCAGGACAAGAGTGGATTTCACAGGCATCTTAATTCCTGGCAGTAATGGCTGAGGGCTGTCTTGGAGACCAGAAGTGGCAGGCAAGAACTCCCTTAACAAAAGAGAGGCAGGGGGATTATTTATTCAAATGCCCTGATAGAAGAAGGCCTAATCAAAGACACCACAGAAAACAAGCCACAGGCAGATAGGGAATATTTGGAACATGAGAGTGTCAAAAGGATCCAGGCTTTTGCTAAAGGAAAGGAAATGACTAGGGGAAATGGCCTTTTATAATTGAGCGGAGCTATGTCAGAGCTATGCGCCAAGGGTTGGGGATTATTCAAAGTGCAAACACCTTTATTATCCTGGTCCTCCCACCCCCATCACGAATGAAGTAAGAATCATTAGAATCAGTGCCAGATTCTGACTGAAAATAGAGGTCTTCAGAAGTTGGCAAATTCAACATGCAAGACTGGCACAAGTGATAATGAACTTGTTCTTGGCCACGGCAGTTGATGACACAATTTTGCATAATTAGAACACCTTTGGAAGTAAGGAGTAAAAAAGGACCCTCCAATCTGGAATTGACTGATTTACATAAACATTAGTGTGATTAGTGGTTTCAACTCTTAAGGTACTTCCTTGTCATTTACATTCTAATTGATGATAGGGTAGAATGCCAAGGGGAGCAACACTGATGGTGTTTAGTGCCATACAAAATGGCCCACGAGGCTGTGGGGAAGTCTGCAAAGTAGGTGTTTCTAGGTTACCAAAGTCATCTTCTTTTCTTGTGCTTTCCACCCTTTCCTAGAGAAAATTAAATTCTAAAACAGCTAATTTAGAAGTCAAGAAATTTCATTATCAGAATAATGCATTAAGGCGTATCCGCTATCTCTTGCTGAGTAATAAATCACCCAAAAACATAGTGACTTAACAACAGTCGTTTTTAACCTCTCCCAGTTTCTGTGGGTCCGGCATTCAGAGAGGGCTCAGTGGGGAGATTCTGGTTTGGAGTCCCCCAAGTGGTTGTCAGAAGAAAGGCTGGAGCCAGAACAGCAGAGGGGCTGAAGAAGCTGCAGTCTTGCTAGGCACCTCTGTCTTCACAGATGGTCTCTCCATGGGGTCTCTCTATAAGAGCTAGTTTGAGCCTCTTCACAACATGGCAGCCTTAGAGTAGTGAAATGCTCCAGTGCAAGTATTTCAGCTCCCAACACAGCAGCTGCATCAACCTTCGTGACCTGGCCTCAGAAGTTTCTGTTGGTTACAAGTGAGTTACAAGCCCCCTTAGGTCCAAGAGAAGGAGAATTTGATGTGACTTCTTAATAGAGAATGGTGATATTCTTGAGGGACAATGTGGGGTAAGAGATAGCACTGTGGCCATCTCTTGAAAATACAATATGGGCCGGGCACGGTGGCTCATGCCTTTAATCCCAGCACTCTGGGAGGCCAAGATGGGCAGATCACCTGAGGTCAGGAGTTCGAGACCAGCCTGACCAACATAGAGAAAGCCCGTCTCTACTAAAAATACAAAATTAGCTGGGTGTGGTGGCACATGCCTGTAATCCCAGCTACTAGGGAGGCTGAGGCAGGAGAAGTGCTTGAACCTGGGCAGTGGAGCTTGCAGTGAGCTGAGATCATGCCATTGCACTCCAGCCTGGGCAACAAGAGCAAAACTCCGTCTCAAAAAAAAAAAAGAAAATACAATATGCCGTCAGGTGTAAATAATTGATGATCATAATCTTTTAAGGAAATATTTATATTTTAAGAAAATAATATATTAACTCAAGCAAATCTTTAAACTAGTAGAATAGGTATAGAGGAACCTGTGGCAACTGCCTCCAGTCCCTTCTTCTCATTACCTCTGATTCTTTTTTTTTTTTTTTTTTGAGATGGAGTTTCACCCTTGTTGCCCAGGTGCCCAGGCTGGAGTGCAATGGCACGATCTTGGCTCACCACAACCTCTGCCTCCCAGGTTCAAGAGATTGTCCTGTCTCAGCCTCCCGAGTAGCTGGGATTATAGGCATGTGCCACCACGCCTGGATAATTTCGTATTTTTAGTGGACACAGGGCTTCTCCATGTTGCTCAGGCTGGTCTCGAACTCCCGACCTCAAATGATCTGCCTGCCTCAGCCTCTCAAGGTGCTGGGATTACAGGTGTGAGCCACTGTGCTCGGCCACCTCTGATTCTTTAGAACAATTGTATGTAATATAAGTTTCCTAGGGCTGCCATAACAAAGCACCACAGACTGAGTGACTTAAGCAATAGAAATTTATTGTCCCACAGCCCTGGAGGCTTGAAGTCTGAGATCAAGGGGCTGTCAGGGTTGCTTCTTTCTAGGGCTGTGAGAGAAGCCATGTCTCTCCCTTATCTTCTGTGGTTTACTTGTATCTTTGGCATTCCTTGTTCTGTAAAATCATCTCCCTGGTCTCTGCCTTCATCTTCACAGGGTGTACTCCCAGAATGTGTACATCTGTGTCCAAACTTTCCCTTTTTATAAAGACACCAGTCATATCAGACAAGGGGCCCGGCCTAGTTCAGTATAATCTAAACTCGACTAATTACATCTGCAGTGGCCATATTTACAAGTAAGGTCACATTCTGAGGTACCAGTGTTTTAGGACTTCAACATAATGATTTTGAAGGGGACCCAATGTGACCCATAACATACCTCTTATTTTCTGAAGGAAGAAGCTTCTTTTGATATGGTTTCTGGGAGCATGAATTGAAATAGGTAAAATTTTCCAATTTTGTATCTGTCTTTTCCTTTTCATGACACTGGACATTCCCTCTAGCCTCCTAAATACCTTCTTTACATTTTAAGTAAAGGTTTTCATTAAGGTGATTAATGTCTTTAGAGTAGTTTAGGATTAAATGTTCCTTTAATTAAAATGTAATTATCAAATATTGGTTATGGGGCCTCATCCCTTCCCAAACTTTCCATAGTCCTAGTGCCCCTAGTTATATAACTTCGGGTTGCATGGGATTTTTTTTATGAGTATCCCCTCATAACCTGGGATTCACCTATGCTGCAACCTAGTTTAGTAAAGAGGCTTAAAGAGCAATTTATTGACTTTAGGGATTTGAGATTGTTCTCTCTCAATTTATTTCCTTTGAATGTTTATAGAAAAAAAAAAAAAAGCACAACCAACTGCTCACTGGGGAAGCCACAAATACTTGGCTTTCCTGCCCTGGCACTTATCTTGCACTTGATGTTTTCAAAATACAACTAATCATTAAATAGCCAGTTCCCGCTACATCTTTGTGAGATGTGAGAATTCTTGCCACTTTCAGTAAAGGAAATTGAAGTAGAAAGCACCAAGGTGACCTGTGCAAAGTGACAGAACAAATCAGAAGCAGACCCAGGTGGCTGCCATTTTATGAACTAAAAGTTTGTCCTGTGTAAACCCAGAGACAGGCTGTCACGGCCTTCTCCCTTTCCTTGGAGGAGCAGCACACAGGCAGGAGTGAGCAGACGCCAAGCACACAAGGACCATGGCCAGCAGATACCCACTGGGAGCAGCCATGTTGTTAGTGCTTGTAAAGCTCCCTGGAGATCTCAGAAACCTTAAGGTGAACTTTTGGGACATGATACCCTGAGTCAGATGGGACTCCAAAGCAATCTCTTTGGTACTGCAGGGTGGTAAGATCTGGGAAATCTGGGTCACATGAACAATAATGAAAAAGATGTGGAAGGTATTCCTTCCGTCCTAAACTGTAATCCTTTTGATCGTAGGCTCTATTAGAAACAAGCTCCCTGAAATCCTTTGGTCTACTCTTAAGCCAGTAGGCATTAATAGCAAACTTTAAGGACTTCCCTTAACTCTAGGAAGACACTACAAGAAAGAATCATAGGCTTTAATGTGGCTGCCTCCCCAGAAATGCTGGGAGGCACCAGATCACCTTTCATATTTGCAAAGTTCTCATTTTTTTCCTCTGGTGAAAAAAAATTGCATAGAATTGGCTGGTCCTATACTTAAGTGTGGGGAGTTCAATAGGATGGAAATTATCTTATTTAAGGTGCTCACCCAGACCAGCATTTTACACTTAGGCAGGTAATTGAAGCAAAATACATCCTCAAAATCACATTCTCCTCTCCTGATACCAAGCTTCTCTTTCCCTAATTTTTAATTTTCTCATTTACTTTTTTATTTATTTGTTTTTTATTTTTTTCAGATGCAGTCTTGCTCTGTCGCCCAGGCGGGAGTGCAGTGGTGCAATCTTGACTCACTGCAAACTCTGCCTCCCAAATTCAAGTGATTCTCCTGCCTCAGCCTCCCGAGTAGCTGGAATTACAGGCGTGCCACCATGCCCGGTTAATTTTTATGTTTAGTAGAGACAGGGTTTCACCATGTTGGCCAGGCTGGTCTCGAACTCCTGACCTCAAGTGATCTGCCCACCTCGGCCTCCCAAAGTCCTGGGACTACAGGCGTGAGGCACCGCGCCTGGCCTACTCATTTGCTTTAAAGCTGGATTGGTCTCTCACTCAGCAGAGGCATAGCTGGTGAGGTGTGTTTTGCTTTGGTAATATGATTCTCATGTGGAGTAAAAGACAAAGTGGACCTCTTTTGGGGCAAGAATATAGTAAGTTGAAGTTTGTCTTTTTCACATCAAAATGCCATCTTGGTCCTGCATCCCTAAATCCTAGGCATGAAGATTGAAGCATTTAGGTTTATTTGCATAGTCAAAACTAAGAAACTCATCCTATTTCTCATTTAGTCTTGGCCATTGGGAATCTCAGAGTCAAATTTAGTGCTCAGTTTCACTATGCATTCTTAGTTTAAGTTTTCAAGCATAAAACTGTCTTAGTTCAGGCTGCAATGACAGAATGCCACCAACTGAGTGGCATAAGCAATAAACATTTATTTCTCAGTTCTGGAAGCTAGAAAGTGTAAGATCAAATTATTAGGATATTTAGTGTGTGGCGAGGCCCATTTCCTGGCTCCTAGAGAGCTGTCCTCTTATTGTGTCTTCATATGGCAGAATGAGGGCTAGAGAACTCCCCAGGTCTCTTTTATAAGGATGCTAATCCTATTCATAGCATTCCAACCTTGTGACTGACTTACCTCCCTAATGCCCCATCTCCCACTGCTGTCACTTTGGGGGGTTAGAATCTCAACCTGTGAATTTTGTGGGACACAAACATTTAGCCCATAAAAAAAACTTTTACATACACAACTTTTATTATGATCCATATCTTATTTGTATTTGTAAGGGTTTTTTTAAACTACAAGCTGCCTTAAGTCTTTTTAAAAACCAATTTAAGCATGGTATTAATAATAAAATATATTTAAAAAATCAATATAACATTCAACAATGAGAACGTTCTTAAAAATCAGTTTGTTTTGTCCACAGGTTGATCAGGGAACACTGAAAAATGACAACCAGTTCTGGTATTCACCCAGGGCACACCCATCCTGCCACACTGGAAGTTAAGATATTGAACTTTCTGTATGAGTTGTTCAAAGCTGCTGCCCTAAAGGACATGAACAGACACTTCTCAAAAGAAAACATTCATGCGGCCAACAAACATGAAAAAAAACTCAGGCTGGGCGCGGTGGCTCACACCTGTAATCCCAGCACTTTGGAAGGCCAAGGTGGGTGGATCACGAGGTCAGGAGTTCAAGGCCAGCCTGGCCAAGATGGTGAAACCCTGTTTCTACTAAAAATACAAAAATTAGCTGGGCATGGTGGCAAGCACCTGTAATCCCAGTTACTCGAGAGGCTAAAGCAGGAAAATCGCTTGAACCCAAGGGAGTGGGGGCGCAGAGGTTGCAGTGAGCAGAGATTGTGCCACCGCACTCCAGCCTGGGTGACAGAGCAAGACTCCGTCTCAAAAGAAAAAAAAAAAGCTCAACATCACTGATCATCAGAGAAATGCAAATCAAAACCAAAATGAGATACCATCTTACACCAGTCAGAATGGCAATTATTAAAAAGTCAAGAAACTGCAGATGTTGGCAAAGTTGTGGAGAAAAAGGAATGCTTTTACACTGTTGGTGGGAATGTAAATTAGTTCAACCACAGTGCGGCGATTCCTCAAAGATCTAGAAGCGGAAATACCGTTTGACCCAGCAATCTTATTACTGGGTATATACCAAAAGGAATATAAATCATTCTATTATAAAGATACATATATTTTCATATATAAAGATGTATGTTCATTGCAACACTACAATAGCAAAGGCACGGAATCAACCCAAATGTGCATCAACAATAGACTGGATAAAGAAAATGTGGTACATGTACACCATGGAATACTATGCAGCCATAGCAAGGAATGAGATCATGTCCTTTGCAGGGACATGGTTGGAGCTGGAAGCTGTAATCCTCAGCAAACTAATGCAGGAACAGAAAACCAAACACCACATGTTCTCACTTATAAGTGGGAGCTGAACAATGAGAACAGAGGGAGGGGAACAACACACACTGGGGCCTGTCGGGTGGGGGTTGGGGAGAGGGAAAGCATCAAGAAGAATAGCTAATGGGTGCTGGGCTTAATAATACTTAAGTGATGGTTTGTTCTGTGCAGTAAACCACCATGGCACACGTTTACCTATGTAAACTGCACATCCTGCACATGTACCCCAGGACTTAAAATAAAAGTTTAAGGGGAAAAAAAGCTGCTGCCTGAGCCTGCTAAGTACCTTCCACAGCCACTTAACTCCACCCCCTGCCTGAGACCACTTCCTCATCCATCCTCCCAGGATCCAGTAACCAAAGAGGACCTAAAGGACCAGCTCCGGGCTATGACCAGTTGCCACTCTCACAGATCAGTGCTTTAGCCATTCTGATGGTTAAGTATATTATAACACTCCCCCTCAGAGGGAACTTTTTGCTATTTTTGCTTCCTGTTATTGTAAATAATAGCTTTGCTTATTGATATAAGTTCTGGGTAGTGGCAAAGAATACAGACCCTGAAGCTGGGCTGCTTGGATGCAGCGTGGCTCATCCTCACCTAGTCCCTGTGACCTTGGTGAGTTCTGTGTCTTCTGTATACCTCCTTTCTTTGTAAGTTGAAGGTTAAGAGTGGTATCCACCTTGCAGGACTGTTGAGAGGAGTAGCCGAGTGAATCGATGTAAAGCAGTTAGAGCAGTGCCTGTTTCAAGCATGGTGTGTTAGCCGTTATGATTGAGCATCTACTACGTGCCAGACACAATACTAAATTCTTTGTGTTTGTTATATAACTCGCAAGTACTCTATCAAGTAGGTATTGTCATCCCTACTTTAAAGAGACTAAATCTCAGGGCAGTTGAGATGTGCTCAAGGTTACAGTGCCAGCGATGGACAGAGCAGAGGTAAATTCCTATCTATTTGACCCAAAGGCCAGGCTTCCTCGCTGCCCTAGGTTCTTCTCTGATGGAAGTGGCACCTTACGGCAAAGAAGAAAGGAGATGGCTGGCTGCTCACAGGTATCTGGTGACGGCTGAGTAAGTGAAGATGCTCAGTGGAGACAGAGACCTCATGGAGGTGGGGTGGCAGATGGAGCTCCCCTCTGCCTCTTCTGCTTCTGTTTAGAACAAAATTCTCCCATCACCCAGGCTGAAAGCCTGGCAGTCATCCTGCCCCTCCCCGTCTTCACTCCCAGACGAAGTCACCAAGTGCCCCGATTCTGCTCATGTGATGTCTTCTACCTTCCTGCCATTCCATCCATGCCTGTGCTAACACTCCACTTCAAGTTCTCATTACATCATGTCTAGATCATTTCAAAAGCCTCTCAACTAGTCTCCCAGCCCCCGGACCTCAGTCATCACTTCCAAAACCACCATGTTATTCCTAAAGACACTGCTGCCATCACGTGATTTCACCATTCAAAACCTTCCAATGACTACTCAGTGTCTACCGAATACAGGGAAGCTTTTTAGACAGACATTCAAGCTGACATTCATTTAATTCTAATCTTCATTTCCAAATTGCTCTCTCGGGACTCCCAGTAAGAATCCTGTGATTTGGCCAGGATTATTTACTTGTTATTCCTTAATGGTGCTATTTCTTTCCCACCTCCAAGCCTTACCCACTCCACTCCCCATGGCTGCACAGCGTCTTCCTGTCTTCTAAATCCTGTAGGTCCATCATGACCCAATTTGGCTCCATCCCTGCTGTGACACCTCCCCTAAGCGCTCTGCAGGACTAGAACCTCTCCATATCTGAGTGATACTGCTCACTTGGGACTTCACCTCCACTGCCTTATGTTATGAATTTGCTTTTTATTTGAATATGCTCTGCTTTCTCAGTTACACTATGAATGTCTTACAGCCAGAGGGGAAGGAGATGATGGCAGGAGGGCTCTGACATGGGAAGGCTATGAGACACATTGGTGGGTAGAGCTCTTGGGTTCAGAAATCAGGCAAGCAGGGTTTGAATCACAGCTCTGCTCCAACTAGGCACTCTTTGCCAAGATACCTCATCTCTCAATGTTCTCATTCATACAATGGGGATAATGATTGTTCCTACCTCGGAGAGCTGTTGTGAGGATTAAATGAGTTAATACATGAAGAACCCTTGCCCAGAGCCCGGCACACAGATAAAGCTTAATTACTATTAGTTATCATTGTTTTCACTATCAGACAAGAAGAAAGGGTTTATGATAATGACCTTATTTAATTTATATAGCAACCTGATGAGGTAATAGGATCATGATCATTTTAGAGATGAGAAAACTGAAGTTTTGAGAAGTTTGATCACATGGCTAATAATTCAGCCTCAACTCAGCCAAACACCATTGCTTTCCACAAAGTTAATCCACTAAGTTCCTGAGATTGGGGGAAATGGCTTGTATTTCTTTATAATTCCTTCAGTATCTCATAGATTGCACAAAAAAATTTTTTACTGAATGGCTGGGAGATTTCTTAGAAGATCTCAGCAGCAAGTCCTTTATGCTGCTGTGGGTCAAGATTGCTATCTGCCTACCACAATTTCCTTTCTCTTTCTCTAAACAATCCCAGTATTTAGCTGGGCGCATAATTGCCTAAAACAGGGATCAGCTAGTCTGTACAGAGTCAAATACAGTACATAATTTTGGTTTTGTAGGCCATATGGTCTCATTAGAAGACTCAGCTTTGGCATGGTAATACAAAAGCAGCCATGGACAATACGCACATGAATGAGTGTGGCTGAGTTTCCAAAACCTTTATTTACAAAAACAGATTTGTCCTGTGGACTGTAGTTTGCCGACCCTTCCCCTAGAGTGCAGACACCACAGGCTGCCTCAAATGAAGATGCCCATGATGGTTAATTTTATGTGTCATCTTGGATGAACCACACAGTGTGCCCAGATATTTGGTTAGACATTATTATGGGTGTTTTCTGTGAGAGTACTTTTAGATGACATTAACATTTAAATTGATGGACTTTGAGTAAAGCAGACTATATAATGTAGAGGAACCTCATCCAACCAGTTGAAAACCTGAATAGACCAAAAAGAAAAGAATAGATCACAAAGCCTGAATAAAATAGAATATGTTATCTTCCTCCTCTGAGGACAGAATTCTCCAGCAGCCTGCCTTCAGACTTCAGACTTCATCTACAGCACTGGCTCTTTCCTATTCTACAGTGGACTAGAACTAGGACACCAGCCTTTCCTGGATCTCCAGCCTGCCTGTTTACCCTGATGCAGATTTTGGACTTCCTAACTTCTGTAATAATGTGAGCCAATTCCTTATCATAAATCTTTTTCTATATATATACACATCCATTGGTTCTGCTTCTCTGGGGGAACCCTAACTAATAGAATGCTATTTCCTAGCTACACTTGTGGCAAGATGTGTCCATGTGACTATGTTCTGGCCAACAGAATGTAAGTGGCAGCGCTGTGTGATAACTTCCAAGAAATTTCCATAAATTATAGGAAGCATATGCTCTTTGGCTTGTCATCCCCTCTTCACCCATCCTGCTGTTTGGAAGGCAGATGTGATGACTGAAGGGCTTCTGTGGACTGTAATACAGCCACAAAAGCAGAAGCCCAGAGCAGCCTGGGGTCAGTTGACTGTGGAGCACTCTAACTAGCCTGAGTTGCTTACACTGTCAGAGGCGTTGGAACCAAAGTGACTCCATTACTTGAACAGGGGCTGGGTAAAATGAAGATGAAACCTACTGGGCTGCATTCCCAGGAGGTTAGGCATTCTTAGTCACAGGATGAAATAGGAGCTCAGCAGGGCTGGTGTCACAAGATATAGGTCACAAGGACCCTTCTGATAAAACAGAGTGTGGTAAAGAAGCCAGCCAAAACCCACTAAAACCAAGATGGCAGCAAAAGTGACCTCTGATGGTCCCCACTGCTCATTATATGCTAATTATAATGCATTAGCATGCTAAAAGACTCTCCCACCAGTGCCATGACAGTTTACAAATGCCAGGGCAACTTCCAGAAGTTATCCTATATAGTCTAAAAAGGGGAAGAACCCTCAGTTCTGGAAATTGCCTGCCCCTTTTTTCGGAAACTCATGATGAATTCACCTCTTGTTTAGTATGTGATCAAGAAATAACCATAAAAGTAGCCAACTGGCAGCCCTCTGGGCAGCTCTGTCTATGGAGTAGCCATTATTTTGTTTCTTTACTTCTTTAATAAACTTGCTTTCACTTTACTTGGTGGACTCGCCCTGAATTCGTTCTTGTGCAAGATCCAAGAACCCACTCTTGGGGTCTGCATCAGGACCCCGTTCTGGTGACAATACCAGGACTTTTATATGAGCAAGAAATACAGCCCAGTCTTGTTTAAGCCATATTTAATGTCCCCATTGCAGCTGAACTTAATCCTAACAGGCACCATTCCTGTCAGTCTGGTGCTAGAAATAGTAGTACTTCTCTCTGGCGGCCAGGAAGAAATTCATTTATAGTATTTTATAAAAATTATATTAAGAGAGAATAACCCAATTTAAATCTTTCCCACATTGGTCAGCTGTCTCTTTAGAGTCAGCAGGAAGACATGAGATTGAAGCAGGAGAGAGAGAGAGAGAAAGAAACAGAAATAGATTGTTTCTAAATGGATGGGGGAGGGGCAGAGCCAGACCAAACTCAGAGACTCTAGGCTGACACGACTGATAATACCCTGGGACGCAAAGGTGGGGGTTGGGTGGGGGGAGTGATGAGGGGTTCACTGCTGACACTGTTCTCATCAGGGAATAATGTAGCTGGCATCAGAAATGGATGTTTCCAGCTGTGTAGACCTTAAGCCCAGCCTCAGGTCAGAAATATGGCTGGAGCTGACTACGGGAGTTTTTGTGTTTTTTTTTGGATCATAATTCAACCATCTGCATTAAATCATGACCTTGATCTATCCTTTGTGTATCTTCACCTTAGAAGTAAATAAAAGGGAAAAAGAAATGTAGTAAGTAAATGGTCAAATCAGTAGCCCAACACCTCTCACCCTACCTTCTTCTTACTTGCTAGAGTTGTTTATTCTTTCTATAGAGTTGAGAATTCTAGCTATTCACATTTTGAGCTCCCCTGAGGCTAGGACATAGATATGAGACCTGATTTTGTCCAATTTACCTGCAAAGTCTGCTGACTGTCTTATGAGAAATTCCTTCTTCACTGGATGTAATCTTGTTACCATGTGATGCCTGGAACTGTCGCAGCCACCTTGTAAGTGTGAGGGAGACATGGCAGACACACTGAGGAATACAGAATCAAGAAATGGAAAATATCTGGATTCTTGATGACATCCCTGACCTTAAAAGGTTGGACTGCATCCAGGCTTATGGCTATGTGAAATCATAAATGTCCTTATTGTTTAACTGTTTTTGGTTAGTTATTCTGTTATTCTGTTACTTGCAGCCAAAAGCATCCTTACTGATGCAGTAGCCAAAAGCATTTTAGCATTCTAAGTTGTAACATCCTGTCTTTACAGGCCACCTTAGTCCAAACAAATATTCACCCTTGTTAGCATGTTACTGTTTCATTTTCTGATTGGAAAGTATGCTCTATCCATTTACTGGAAGATGATGCAGCTAGGCAGTCTGAGTTTGAAACCTGGCTTTACCTGTATGACCTGGGGAAATTACTTAACTACTGTGTGCCTCAGCTTCCTTATCCATTAAAAGGGAAAAACAGTCATCCTACTTCATAGGATTGTACTGAGGATCAAATGGATTGACACACATAAAATGCTTAGAACAGTGCCTAGCCCACATCATAATAATCAATAAGTACACACTAGCTTTATTATCATCCTCCCTAGGAGTACACCCTTCTGCAGGCTTCCAAGGCAATTTGCTGTCAAACTGTTCACCCGCATTTTCCTTTGCCAAGCACTCCTGGGAACAGCTGAAATGTGAGACAGACATGGCCAATTCAGGTCTCTTGCTAGTCTGCAGACCACCAGTTTATC
Source organism: Theropithecus gelada (assembly GCF_003255815.1). Taxonomy (NCBI): domain Eukaryota; kingdom Metazoa; phylum Chordata; class Mammalia; order Primates; family Cercopithecidae; genus Theropithecus; species Theropithecus gelada. The sequence continues at coordinate 85,158,894 of NC_037672.1, read as the reverse complement.
AGAAAAGAAGTTTGGCCAATGGAATGTCTGGAAATACATCTAGAAACCAAATTCCCTGTACTCCCCAAATCCCCTACTTCTGCATGTCTGTCACTCCATGCATGCTCTGAGATGCAGGTAACAAGGACCCCTCTGAGCTGGTTCCCCACAGGCCTCTGGGATGTGTCCTCCAATGAGACCTTAACCCTGAATGTGTCTCTCATACATCTACGGTCCTAGTGAACAGAAAGGGGAAACCTCACAGATCTTACATCACTATTACTTTTGGCTTTGCTACCTAAAATTTCTCCCCCTCTTTAGCATTTTTGCTGGGCCAAGAATCTCTTCTAGTCTCCTCTTGAGACACTGGTTTTCCCATCATCCCAGCATGGTACATGCCTTGTGTGGCTGCCATCCCCCCGGGACTGCAGAGGCTGTTCAGCTCCCTACGTTTGCATTGTGCTTGTCAATCCAGGCCAGTTTTCAGCAAATGCCTCTGTATAGCTCATCTGTAGAGCCCTTGGCAGCTTCCAAAAAATATTTTAGCCCAAGTTACTTAATCCTCATAAAAATCTTGTATGGTGCATGTTTTTATTCCAAGTCAGGCTCTTCAGGGCTTTTTGCCTTCCTGTAGAGATCAGCAGCAAAAAGAGGTGAGACAAACATTTTTCATTTTCTTTCCTATACCGATACAAGGTGCTAAGGACCTTCTCTGCTGTTACCTCAGCAGTGAGTATTCTGGCGGAGAGAAAGCAAAGACCTCGCAGAAATCAACTGAAGTAGACCTGAAACTCGAGGACTTGGCTTCGGAAGGAAAAACAACTAATTGGTACTTGTCTGCATAAAAAGGTCTGGTTCTGACGTCTAACTGGTGATCCAATCTAGAAGCAAGTAACAGGGAGGAAGAAGGCTCTAGAAATTAGCTGACTTAAGTGCTTCCTGATGTTAAATCTTTCGCCATTTCCATGAGTCCAAAGAAGCACAATATTTGGATCCCTTCAGATTAAATCTGCTCTGTTGATTTGTTCATCAGTGAGCCTCTCAAACATCTGCGTTGGCAACATCCTTCTCAGGACACGGCCCGTCTGAGAAGCTCTAGTGGGTGCGGGCTGGAAGGAGGAGCTGCAGGCCTCTGCATGTGGGCTGGGACCAGACAGCTCTGCCACCTCAGTGTCTGTCTGCGCTGCCAGACTCATGGAAAAGTTCCTTTCACTTCTCACATTTTATTCAGTGCCAGCTTGGGAGGCCTGCAGAGGGTTCAGGGGCCCAGCTACTGTGCTAACCAGAGCACTGTAAGTGACAAATGCTGTTTTTTCCTTTTTATCTCTTTCTTTCTGCCTTCCAGGAAGATTTAAACAACAATAACAACAACAACAAAACAAAAGAACTCACTTTTTACTTTCAAGCACACCCTGTTCCTTCACAAGAAGAAAAGCCCACAGAGCAACTCCATAAAGTCTCTATTCAGCACTCCTTGTTGGTTTTTGGCTCAGGGTTCAGCTAACTCGTTCCCAGAGCACACAGCAGCAGGGGAGGTGGGGTTCACAGCAGAGAGCAGTAAAAAGATCTGCTCTAGATTTCCTGAGGATTCCAGAATGCAGTGGAAAACCACAGTGTTTCTGGATGAGTGGCATGGAGCACAGCAGTGACTATATTCCCTATTTCACCCGCTTAAATTGGAGCTTGCCCACATCAAGGCTGGCCAGGCACTCCAACCCATTCCTGCCTACACACATCCCCCCTCTGAAAGGGCTTCCTTAGGGGAAACTGGGCCTCTTCCTTCGCCAACCCTTGAACAGGTTTTTGCAGGTGGCTTTTGCGTTCGTGATTCCTACCTTAGAAGGAGATACCTAAGCCATCCTTCTGGCTGCTCCGGGCAAAAGACTTTGGAAACATCCTGGACTTCCCTTTCTCACATCCCACTTCCAACACACTAGCTTAGCCGGTCAGCTCCACATTCAGACTTATTCAGGATGTATCAGTCAGGATTCAACCAGAGAATCTGAACCAGTAGGAGAGTCATATTAAGAGATCTATTGCAAGGAATTGCCCTACATATGTTATCAGTTGGGGGTGTCCAGGTTCTTGGCATCTTGAACTAAGAATTGGACAAAACACATAAACAAACCAAGGAAAGAATGAAGCAACAAAAGCAAAGATTTATTGAAAACGAAAGTACACTCTACGGGGTTGGAGTGGCCGAGCATAGGGGCTTAAGAGCCCCATTACAGAATTTTCTGGAGTTTAAATGCCATCTAGAGGTTTCCATTGGTTACTTGGTGTATGCCCTATGTAAATGAAGAGGCTAAAGTGAGGTTACAAAGTTATTTATTTGGTGTAGATTCTATGTAAATGACGAGTATAGTTCCTGTCACAGCTGCAGTGTTTCCATTTGATTTAGTTCTAGGAAGCCGTGAGGTTCCCTGCCTCCAGGCCCGATTCTCCTGCCTCACATAATCATGGGACTGGTTAGGCGAGTGGGAAATCCACAGGGCAGGCTGTCAGAAAGGGCAGGTTGGAACTCCTGGGCATGAGCGGAGTTACCATCCAGAGGCAGAATTTCTTCATCAGGGAACCCTCAGTTCCTCTAGGGCCTTTCAACGGATTCGATCAGGCCCACCTTCAATCTAGGATTATCTCCCTCGCTGAAAGTCAGTTGATTAAGGACTTTAATCATGTCCATAAAATACCTTCAGAGCAACACCCAGATTAGTGTTTGATTGAATAACTGAGGACAGTAGCTTAGCCAACTTGACATCTGAAACTTATTGTCACCTTATCTAGCCTTGACTCCTCCAGAGTTACCCCCTACCTTGGTCCAAACTACCATTATTTCTCCCCTGAATTATTGTGTCAGCCTCTATACCAGCTTCCTGCCTCTTGCCCTATCCTCCCTGGGCTTCCTCCTCTCACCCCCAGCTATTTTCAACAGAGCAACTAGACTGACACATTCTCAGTTGCAAAGTGAGCAGTTGCTCCATTGCTCAACGCCCTTGTGGTGGACAGAATGATGGTTCCTCAAAGACGTTCACATCCTAATCCTTGGAACCTGTGAATATGTTACCTTACATAGCAAAGGGGACTTTGTACATGTGCTTAGGGTATGGACTTTGAGATGAGGAGAGTATCCTGGATTATCCAGGGGAGCCCAGTCTAATCACATGAGTCTTCAACAGTAGGAGAGGAAGACAGAAGAATGGATCAGAGAAATGTGACATGAAAAGAGCCTGACCCTCCCTTGCTGGCTTTGAAAATGGAGGAAGGGAGCCACAAGCCAACTACAAGGGAAAGGGGACCTCAGTTCTACAACTGCATGGCCCTAAAGTCTGTGAACAAACCTAACGAGCAGGAAACAGATTCCCACCCAAAGCTCCCAGTGAGGAAGCAGCCCTGTTAACAACTTGATTTTAGCCTGGTGAGACCTGTGTTGGACTTCTGGTCTATAGAACTGTAAGATAACGTATTTGTGGGTTGTTTTGTTTTGTTTTTTTGAGACAGAGTCTTGCTCTGTCACCCAGGCTGGAGTGCAGTGGCTCAATCTCGGCTCACTGCAACCTCTGCCTCCCGGGTTCAAGTGATTATTCTGCCTCAGCCTCCTGAGTAGCTGAGATTACAGATGCACGCCACCAAACCCGGCTAATTTTTGTATTTTTAGTAGAGACAGGATTTCACCATGTTGGTCAGGCTGGTCTCAAGCTCCTAACCTCATGATCCACCCCGCTCGGCCTCCCAAAGTGCTGGGATTACAGGTATGAGCCACTGCGCCCAGTCTTGTGTTATTTAAACCAATACATTCATGGTAGTTTGTTATGGCAGAAAATGAATACAGCCCTTCAATGACTTCCCATCCTATTCAGAGTAAAAGCCAAGCTCCTTAGCATCTTCCCCTGCTCCTTTCTTTCTGACTTCATTTTCTATCACTCTCCCTAACTCACGCCCTCACCCCTGCTCCACTCCCCTACATTGGCTCCTGGGCCTGGACTAGAGTGAAGCTAGTGAGTACTTGCTTCAAGATGCCAAAACCTCAGTAGTCAAGATCAGTAATATTTTAATGCAATATCAAAATGAATGTGAAAAAAATTAATGATATACAAATCATAAAAATTTGAAAGAAAGACAAGATCCACTCCTGCACTTGCTCAACTCACCTCCTCTGCCTTCCTCTAATTCCAGGCCTGATCCTTGCTGCTCTCAAACTTCCAGCCACACTCCAGTGGCAGCACTTTTCCTACTGGTTTTGCCCCAGATAGCTGCAAAGCTTCCTCCCTCACCTGCCTGGGTTTATGCTCAAGTGTTGCCTTCTTAATGAGTCCTCCCTGGCCATTTATTTAAAATCTCAGAGTGCCCTCATGTATTAATCCGTTTTCACGCTGCTATAAAGAAATACCTGAGACTGGGTAGTTAAGAAGAAATTATCAAGTTTAATTGATTCACAGTTCAGCATGTCTAGGGAGGCTTCAGGAAACTTACAATCGTGGTGGAAGGGGGAGCAAACATGTCCTTCTTCACATGGTGACAGCAGGAGAAGTGCTGAGCAAAAGAGGAAAAGCCCCTTATAAAACCATCAGATCTCATGAGAACTCATTCGCTATCATGAGAACAGAATGGAGGTAACTGCCCCCATGATTCAATTACCTCCCACTGGGTCCCTCCCATGACACTTGAGGATTATGGAAACTACAATTCAAGATGAGATTTGGGTGGGGACATGGCAAAGCCATATCACCCCACCAGCACTCCCTGACCCTTTCTTGTGTCATATTTCCCCAAAGTACTTAACATATCTAACATATTTATTTACTACTTTTTGTTCACTGCTGTACACTAGGATATAACAATATGTGCCATGTAGTAGGTGTTCAATAAGTATTTGTTGTAGGAATGAAGGAAGGGAGGAAGGGAAGAAGGAAAGGAGAAGCAAGAGAGGAAGAAGGGAAAGTAAGGGAGGGAGGCCTCTGCCAATAGGGCAACAGAGCATATGTATGCAAGCAAGGAAGAACTTTCCCACTGGTTTATTGAAGCTGAAAATCCCTGAAGAGCTGCAGTAAATTTCAGTCTGTCTGTTTAAGAAAACACTAATTTATAAGCAGAGTTATTTTTTCCTCTCCCAAAGGGGAAAATGCCATCAAGAGCCAGTGTGTTCTCTTAGATTAATTAGCAGACTTGGATTAACTATGTGCTTTCTTCTCTAGGAAATTAGCTAAATTATGTTTCCACTGAAACTGAATGTTTGACCTCCTGGCAGTTTGTCCAAAATCCTTTGAAGCAGAGTATCTGCAACTCTGTGTTTAATAACGCCTGGAGATTTTATTCTCTTCTCGTTCTCCCTCAACAATTAAAAATTCCATTCTGATGATCCCATCCCTTTAATTTTTCTTTTTTCTTTCTTTCTTTCTTTTTTTTTAGATGGAGTCTCGCTGTGTCACCCAGGCTCGAGTGCAGTGGCGCGATCTTGGCTCACTGCAACCTCCACCTCCTGGGTTCAAGCGATTCTCCTGCCTCAGCCTCCTGAGTAGTGTTTTACCATGTTGGCCAGGCTGGTCTTGAACTCTTGACCTCAGGTGATCCACCCACCTCGGCCTCCCAAAGTGCTAGGATTACAGGGATGAGTCCCTATGCCTGGCCACCTCCCTTTAATTTTTTATGAGTGGATTCCAACAAAGCTATTGTTAAAAATCTGTGGAAATTTATATCATAGATAAATAGAATTTTCTGTGGTAATAACAAGAAACAGTGTAATAGATATATTTTAGTATTGATTAGGATGGAAAATAGGCCCAAGTGTTACCGGAATCTATTGACTAACACCCATGTAATGCAGGGGTTGACTTGAATACATGAGTTGGAATGTAAGCAGAGTGAAGTTCAGGTGCATACTAAATTATGTGGATTGTGAGCCAGAGTGGCCATTGTGGGCATGTGCAGGGCAATGAAGCAGTGGAGCCAGGTTAGGAGAGAGACAGGAGAGGTGCAGAGGGAGGAGGAGTAGGGGGAGAGAGAAAAACTCAGAGAAGAACATGAGAGAATAGCTTCCTGTTCTTAGATAGAGGAGGAAGAAATAAGATTAAATGAAACAGCAACACAGTAGGAAGTAGAAAAACTGGGCCAAACCTGGAAAATCTTTGGGTTAAATCCATGCTTGGCTGCTTCCTCACTGTCCCGCCTTGTCCAAGACACTTCACCTCTCTGATCCTTGATTGCCTCAAAAATCTGTGGTACTGTTTGGGGAGGCTAACAGTGACACTGACAATGATGCTGTGGCATGATGAGCCCAGGGTGGTGGTGTAGGAAGGAGGAAAGCTAATCCAGCCTGGCCATCTGAACTGTGTATAAATGAGCTCAACTCTCGGCTCATGGCTGGTGCCTACTTTTGCAATTTGACAAATAAATAAAAGGTTACCATCATGAGGATGATTATAGTCCTTTTGCAGATGCATATTATGTATGGAACAATCACAAATCACAGTGCACACACATTTCGTGGGTCACTTTTTCAGATAATATTATATCGTTGGCATTTTTATTGTTTGTGATTGCCCTTGTAAAGATTTTAACTGCACTCTGTGGGTGTGAGTGTGTGTGTGTGTGTGTGTGTGTGTGAGAACCCCCATAATATAGTGGCTATTGAGTCAGGATCTGGGTTTGAAATTTAACTCCACCACTTACTGTCTTGCTATCTGACACTCAACTTCACCTATGCCTTATATTCCTCACAGAAAATAACAGAACGTCCTCCAAAGGACAATTGAGATAACTAAAGGCAGTAATGCATGCAAAGAACAGAGGATAGTGTTTGGTAGCAAACCCTCAATGAAATATTGGCTCTTATTATTACAAAGTTTTACAGTTTGTAATAATTTGAACATGCTCTCTTTCCCTAAGTGGCCTGAGGTAATCTGTGAAAATGGTTTGCTATTCATGTGACCTGGAGAACCCCAAAAAATCATGCAAATCAAGAAGTTCCAATCTTCGTGTTCACTTTAAGAACACTCGTGAAACTACCTAGGCCATCAAGGGTATGCATATATGAAAAGCCATGAAGTATCTGAAAGATGGCACTTTACAGAAACAGTGCGTACCATCCCGATGTTACAATGGTGGAGTTGGCAGGTGTGCCCAGGCCAAGCAGTGGGGCTGGACACAAGGTCGGTGGCCCAAAAAGAGTGCTGAATTTTTGGTGCACATGCTTAAAAATGCAGAGAGTAATGCTGAACTTATGTTTTTAGATGTAGATTCTCCAGTCATTGAGCATATCCAAGTGAACAAGGCACCTAAGATGCGCCGCTGGACCTACAGAGTTCATGGTCGGATTAACCCATACACGAGCTCTCCCTGCCACACAGAGAAGATCCTTACTGAAAAGGAGCAGATTGTTCCTAAACCTGAAGAGGAGGTTTTCCCAGAAGAAAAAGAGATCCCAGAAGAAACTGAATAAACAAAAACTTATGGCACAGGAGTAAATTCAGCATTAAAATAAATGCAGTCAAAAGGAATAATAATAATAATAATTTGAATACTATAGAAATGGGAAAATTCTCTATAATTTCATCCACACCACTCAAGATCCTCACTATAACTGTTTGGTGTGTATTTCTCCTCTTCTCCCACCTCCCCACTTTTATTTTTATACATTTACTATCACATTATTATTCTATTTTCTTTTTTAACCACAAACCAAACAACAACAAAAGGATATTATACATACCACCTCTTTATTGTTATTTTCATGGCAATGTTTATACATTTAAACCTTTCTTTTCAGTGACTGCATGAAATTTCATTCCACTTATTGATGATGGCAGCAGCCCATCTGGAGCAGCTGCTGCAAAGACACTGGTTGCAGCTGGGGAGGTGCGGCTGGGGCTGTTCACTCCGCAGAGGTAGTGGGAGCTGGAAACAGGCAGGAGCCCCACCCCCTTCTGAGTTGGTGGGGTGGGAGTCCCGCACTCCCAGGCACAACTGCAGCCGCCCAGCTGCGGCTGTGGACCAGGACATCCCTGTGCTCTTGGGGGCCTGGGAAGCCGCCCTTCCCCCACAGACTCAGAAGTGCCTGCTCCCACTGCCTGGCCTCTCCCCGCTCCTGGGACCCACTCCAATTTTGGAGCAAAGTTGTGGCCAAGCCCAGGTGCTGTCCAGATCCAGCTTGGTGCATGTATGCTTAGGGCAGTACTAACACGCCAGCCCTCTGCCACTTCAGTCCCCTCTGGGCTTTGGGCATCGAAGAGCATGGGAGGGAGGCCAAGGTGGGGGCTGAAGGTGGCTCAGTGCAGGTCTGCAGGCACCCCTTGGCATGAACAGCCTGAGTGCCATAAGCAGCAGTGGGAGGCAGACAGGCTCCTGCGCAGAAAAAGGTGGATCCCCAGTGAAACCCCCGCTTCAAGGCAGGGATGGCCAGAAGTCTGGGGGCTGGGCTGCCAGTTCCACAGACCCAAGTGAAAACTTATGGTGTTTTTTCTGGGCCCACCCATGGCCACCCATGGACCAATCAGCATGTACTTCCTCCCTTCTGAAGCCCTTGAAACCCCAGGACTCAGTCGACCTCAGAGAGACAACTGGACAACCTGCCTATAAAGAGGAGCTAACCACTCTGGGTCTCCTCTCTCCTGAGGGCTGCAGAGACAATGGGAGACCTGCCTTCAGGAAAGAGCTACCCACTTCGGGTCTCCTGAGAGCTGTACTGTCACTCAATAAAGCACCCCTTCACCTTGCTCATCCTCTAGTTGTCCATGTACCTCATTCTTCCTGGATGTGGGACAAGAACTCAAGACCTACCAAATGGCAGAACTGAAAGAGCTGTAACACAAACAGGGCTGAAACACACACCCCCACTCACCCACGTTGCAGGCAATGAAAAGAAGAGAAGAGGTGTAGCCTTTCAGGGAGCCCAGACTGAGGGGCTCCCTGAGCCAGGGCTGTGTCACCCTCTTTGGGGTTTTGTGGTTCCAGGTGTCTCCAAGCTTCTGAGCACCACGATGTTCTCCGGCGCCTGCAGTGGAAACTACTTGTGGTATGCCTGGTCCAGCCACAGCCCAGCACAGAGCCAGTGCCTGTGCCAATGTCTGGAGCTGCCTGCCCTGCTAGAGCTGGCATGCCTAGCTATGGACATGGTCAGACCCCATGCTTGCTCACACACCCCTTGGTGCTCTGCGCCTGGCTTGCCCTTGGCAGGCATGGGATCCAGGCTGGTAGCACAAGCCAAAAGCAGCCTTCTGGGCTCAGTGAGTGGAACAAGCCCAGTGGGCCTCAGCAAAACTTGGGCACCACAGAGGTTTCCAGCTGACAAGGTGACACCCCAAGGATCCTGTGAAAATATGGAGGTAGTTTATTTAACCACTCCTATATTGAAGGACATTGGTTTATTTTTAATTTTTTTCACTAGTAGAAACAGTACTGTAAAGAATATAAATTGTGTATATTGCTATCAATTTACAAAAGTGTTTCTGTAGAAGTGGACATGATGGAGCAAAGGACATAAACACTTAAAATTTTAATAGATGCTATTAGATTTCCCTCTGAAAAAAAAAAACACAAAATTTTCAAACTTTCATCAACCCTGGATATTATCCAATTAAAAACTTTTACTTTTGCCAGTGTAATGGACAAAATATATTTTGTTTCTTTTAATTTCATTTATTTAATTACAGGCAAAACTGATCATCTTTTTGCATTTCTTTTCCTAATTATTTATTCACATGTAACAATTTTTTTGTTGGGTTATTTTTGTTTTTGTCATTTTTGTTTTGTTTTGGTTTTTTGAGACGGATTATCATTCTGTTGCCAGGCTGGAATGCAGTGGCGCAATCTCGGCTCACTGCAACCTTCGCCTCCCAGGTCCAAGGGATTCTCCTGCCTCAGCCTCCTGAGTAGCTGGTACTACAGGTGCTCACCACCACACCCGGCTAATTTTTGTATTTTTAGTAGAGACAGGATTTCACCATGTTGGCCAAGATGGTCTCAAACTCATGATCCGCCTGCCTTGGCCTCCCAGAGTGCTGGGATTACAGGCGTGAGCCACTGGGCCTGGCCTTTTGTCATTGATTTTTAAGTACTCTGTGTGTGTGTGTGTGTGTATACATATATATAATTATATCTATATTTATATATGTATGCATATATGTATACATATGTGTATATAATTATATATATTTATATATGTATATATGTATATATTTATCTATGTATACATATATAATTTTATATATTTATCTATGTATACACACACATACCATATACTGTGTATATATACTATATATACACACACACACTATGGATATAAACCTTTTATTTAGTTTTTAAAGATATTTCATCCCAATTTGTAAGTTTTTTCTGTAACTTATTTATGCCTTTGAAATGAATCATCATTTTTTAAAAAATTACATTTATATGTGGTTACAGTCATATATCCTTTCCTTTATGAGTTCTTAGTTTTGCAGTTCAGTTTAAAAAGTCTTCTCACTTAAATATGATTTAAAAGAATTTTGCTATCTTTTCTTTTAGGGTTTTACATTTTTGGAGTTTAAATATTTAGTCTATCTGAAATTACTTTTATACACAATATAAAATTAGAATATAAGGTTTTTTCCCCCCATGGGCTAAACATAATCTTTAATGACTACATAAAATCCCTTAACTAGCCAGGAACAGTGGCTCATGCCTTGTAATCCCAGCATTTTGGGGGGCCAAGGGAGGTAGATAGCCTGAGCTCAGGAGTTCAAGATGAGCCTGGGCAACATAGTGAGCCCTCGTCTCTCAAAAAAAAAAAAAAAGAAAAAATTAGCTTGGCATGGTGATGCACACCTGTAGTCCTAGCTACTTGGGAGGCTGAGGTGGGAGGATTGCTTGAGCCCAGCAGGTGGAGGCTGCAGTGAGCTGGGATTGTGCCACTACGCTCCAGCCTGGGCAACACAGCAAGACCCTGTCAAAAAAAGAAAGAAAGAAGGAAGGAAAGAAAGAAAAGAAGAAAAAAGAAAAGAAGTCATCAATTCCTTGCAAGCTGCTGGCCACTGGCTGGCCTTAGCTCCTAACCATATGAACCTCTCCAGCATGGCAGTTTGCCTCATCAAAGCTAGCAAGAGACTGGACTTAGTGGCTCATACCTGTAATCCCAGCACTTTGGGAGACTGAGGCAGGAGGATCACTTGAACTTAGGAGTTCGAGACCAATCTGGGCAAAATAGAGACCTTGTCACTGCAAAAAATGAAAACATTAGCTGGTCATGGTAGCATGCACCTGTCCAGCTACTCAGGAAGCTGAGGTGGGAGGTTCCCTGGAAGATCAAGACTGCAGTAAGCCGTGACCATGCCTGGCCTGGGAGACAGAGCGAGACTTAATCTCAAAGAAAAGAAAAAAAAATCCCTAACCTTCAGTTTGTGGCTCATCACAGAGCCCCTTCCCACATTGTTGGTGGACTTCTTGTTGTGACAGGTGCTATCTGAACATCCACTAGGTGGGATACCAGGTGATGCCTAAATTTATGTTTCTCTAGGATTTAAGTTCCTTTTAGTGTCTCTCTGAGTTTCGGCTTCTTATCTGAGAATGGGCTTCTCTGTATGACTGACATTGGGGCCTTCATCTCCTTGAGGTGAGGTCAGTCCAAACAGGAAGGTGATTATACCCTAATCACGTCTACTTGATCATCAATATCTCAATTTGACACAGTAAGTGCTAAGTTATACAAGAGACACAGTCATACAAAGGTGGGGGTTGGGGAGACTTTCTGATCAAGATAATATGAATATTTTAATGATCTCTTGAAACATATTGCCAAATTACCTTTCCAAAGAGCAAAGTTACAATTTATAAAGCCACTGACTAACTGAGAATGCTAATTTCTTCAAGTCCTTCCAGTGTTAATATCATCTTTTAAAAATGTTTGCCCACTTATTAGGTGTGATATTATGATTTTATATTTTATATATATATATATATATATATTTGTGTGTGTGTGTGTATGTATGTGTATGTTGGGTTTTGTCCATGGTTGCTAGCTAATAATCCCATAACCATTGTTATAGCTATTTGTTATAATGTTGGGGCACTTCAGGCCTCAGAAGCAGGGCTCAGGAAACAAATCTTCCTCTCCGATCTTCTGTCCTCTCTTTTGCTTGGGAAAATAGAGAAGTAAGGACTGAGCAGAACCCCTGAGGCCTTAACTTGTAATTCTACAACAGGTTCTCCCATCTCTAAACTTTTCCTTCCTTTAAGTTGACAGGTAAAACCCTGCAGTCTGCTGTCTGAGAACAGTTGGTGCTCACTAGACTTTCCACGAGCTCTTGCCTTAGTTTGAGTTACCCCAGTTGCAGAGTCTGATAGAGGTACTTGTCGCAGGTGGCTCACTGAGGAGGGATCACCTGCAGCAGGAGTGAGGGAGCCGAGAGTGTGATGTTGAGAGGGAGGATGTGTTAGAAGGTGAGAAAGGTACAGAATGCCTCCTAGAGCTATTCACCTAAATGAAAGAATTCACCCCCTAGCTTTCATCCCTAGGGGTTACAAATTGCTGAGAGAGACATTAACTTCCCTGCACTTAGTGGGGTTGTGCTATGATTTGAATATGTCCTCCAAAGTTCATGTGCTGGAAACTTTACACCCAATGCAACATTGTTGAGAGATGGTACTTTTAAGAGGTGATTAGGTCCATCATCGAGGGAGTGGGTTTATTATCTCAGTAGTGGTGTCCCTATAAAGGGTGAGCTCAGACTTCTTTTCTCTCTCTCTTGCATGCCTTCTGCCACCATGTGATACCTTCTGCCATGTTACAATGCAGTAAGAAGGCCCTTACCAGATGTGGTATTTTGATCTTGGACTTCCCAGTCTCCAGAACCATGAGCCCCCCAAAACTTCCATTGCTTGCCAATCTGCAGCATTCTGTAATAGCAGCACAAAACAGACTTAGACAGACTTGTGTGCTCCAGGGTGCTGGAGAAGAGCCTGGGGCAGAAAGCTGAAGAACAGGCTACCTTGCGCAGAGAGGATACTGTCAGTGGGAGCAGCATCTGAGCTCAGATAAGGCAACTGTCCACTGTAGCCATGGCTGAGATCAGAGGTGGCCAAGGAGATGTGATGTGTTTGTTACAGTGCTCCTACATTGTCCTGCCTCTCTTGCAGCTAGGTTGTGGTCATGTAATTCTTCAGTCTGCATGGAGGACTCTGCCCTGGAGAGTACATCAATTCATATCAGACCTGTGTGAGTAAAGAATAAAACTTGGTCGTGCTAAGCGACTTGTATGTTGGGATTTATTTGTACTGTGGCATATCCTGGCATCAATTTACTTTCACTAAATCAAAAGTCATGCCTCAAAACATCCAGGAGTGGGAGAGGAATAGACATTTCCCCTATACCTTTGCACTCTATAAATGGACCAAGCACAAGAGTAGGCAAGAGAGAATCCACAAACTGAGGAAAGACATCTTAATCTCCTGGGATAAGTTTTCTATTGAAATTGATAGGGCAAACCTCAACACATTTTGTTATATACAAATACTCATTCCTTACGTTCTGTTTTCATTAACTTTCACTTTATATTTTTATCGCAGCTCCTGAAACCAGCATACATCCTGAAGGAGCAGAAGACTTCCCTGCCCACTTGACATAACTCTGGTGGACAGAGTTGGTGATGAGGCCTATAAATGTCAGATACAACTGGTCAGGGGTACAGTTCACCTGATGGCACATGTGGAACCATAGTTCTTGTTCTCTCCTCCTTATTGGACAACTTATAGATAATGAGAAGATTCCCCCTTGGAGCTATCACAATATAGATTGCCAGAAAAGACTTTTTTTTTTTTTCCAGCCAGCAATTAGTAGTCTGGAGTTAGAGTTCTCTTGGTAGGTTAAAGGATCCAGTAAACTGTCCCTCTTCCCTGGAATCTGCCGGCTCTCCTCACTTTGCTAAGGCTGGCCTTAGACCCTACTTATCTAGAAGCTTGATTTGAGCTGAGCACTGTGGGTAGCCCTGAGCCAGCAGTAACTTGGTTAAGACCTCTACTCCCAAGCTCCTGGTCTGCAAACTAGTAAATGTGAACCCAGTCCACAAGACTTGCACTTAGCAAGTCTTGCACCTAGCTGAGATCAGCATGCTGGAGGACTGGGGCCTTTATGGGGTGCATTTGTCTGTTCTCATACTGCTATAAAGAACTACCCTAGACTGAGTGATTTATGAAGAAACTGACTCACAGCTCCACAGGCTGTACAGGAAACATGGCTGGGATGGCTCAGAAAACTTACAATCATGGCAGAAGGCGAAGGGGAAGGATGTACATCTTACCATGGTAGAGCAGGAGACAGCAACCAAAGGGGGAAGTGCCACACACTTTCAAAGAACCAGATCTTATAAGAACTCACTCACTATTACAAGAACAGCAAGGGGAAACTGTCCCCATAAACCAATCACCTCCCACGAGGTCCCTCCCTCAACATTGAGGATTACAATTCAATATGAGATTTGGGTGGGGACACAGAGCCAAACCATATCGTGGGGGAATGAGAAGTGGATAGAAAGAAAAGCAGCCAAGGAAAGGCTTTGGTGGAACTTGGGTGCGTCTCTGGATGTCTGCGGAATGATCGTTCATCCCAGCGTGTCAAGTCCTTTCATGTTATGCGTTTTCATGCACATTATTTCTTTTATCCTCTCAACAACATCCAAGAGGCAGTTATTATTACCTCCTTTTAAAGATGACTTAATTAGGCCGGGCGCGGTGGCTCACGCCTGTAATCCCAGCACTTTGGGAGGTCGAGGCGGGCGGATCACAAGGTCAGGAGATCGAGACCATGGTGAAACCCCGTCTCTACTAAAAACAGAAAAAATTAGCCGGGTGCAGTGGCGGGCGCCTGTAGTCCCAGCTACTCGGGAGGCTGAGGCAGGAGAATGGCGTGAACCCGGGAGGCGGAGCTTGAAGTGAGCCGAGATTGCACCACTGCACTCTAGCCTGGGCGACAGAGCAAGACTCTGTCTCAAAAAAAAAAAAAAAAAAAATGACTTAATTATTCTAGGATTGAACAAATAAAGAAATACGTTGTGGATAATGGAAGCAAGGTATGACTTAGAGGCAGTGATGTGTACAGGTCAAATCTTAAGTATACGGCTTGATAACTTTTTACATGTACACTTGGGTAATCACTACCCAATCAATATTTTTAAATTTTCAGGTCGAGTGTGGTGGTTCATGCCTGTAATCCCAGTACTTTGGGAGGCTATAGTTTTTTTTAGCACACTCAGCTCCCTTGTGTCCCCTCCCAGTCATAAATTCCCAAACATAACCATTATTCTGACCTCTAACACCATAATTATTCATTTTGCGTGTTCTTGAACTTCATATAAATTGAATCATGCAGTACATGTTCTTTTGTGTTTGGTTTCTTTCACTCATTGTATCTGTGAGACTCATCCATGTTACCTGTGTAGTGACAGTTTGTTCGTTTCCATTGATGTGAAATTTTTCATTGTATAGAATATTATCTAACCTACTACTGATGGACATTTGAATTGTTTCCAAGTTTTTACTTTTTGACAGAAGCTATATGGACATGTTTGTGCATGTCTGTTGGTGGATATAAACACTCACTTCTCTTGGGTGTATATCTGTGGCTAAAACTGCTAGATCATAGGATATATAAATATTTAATTATTAATTATTATTATTTTTTTGAGATGGAGTCTCACTGTGTCACCCAAGCTGGAGTGCAGTGGCGTGATCTTGGCTCTCTGCAACCTCCACCTCCTGGGTTCAAGCGATTCTCCTGCCTCAGCCTCCTGAGTAGGTGGGACTACAGACATGCACCACCACGCCTGGGTAATTTTTAGTAGAGACGGGGTTTCAACCCTGTTGGCCAGGCTGTTCTGGAACTCCTAGCCTCAAGTGATCTGCCCACCTCAGCCTCCCAAAGTGCTGGGATTACAGGTGTGAGCCCCCATATCCAGTTGACATATGAATATTTAGCTTTAATAGGTATTGCTGATATATGAATATTTAGCTTTAGTAGGTACTGCCAAATAGTTTTCTCTCTCATCACAAGTGTATGAGAGAGGTGCGATGGCTCATGCCTGCAATCCTAGGACTTTGGGAGGCTGAGATGGGCAAATCACTTGAGCCCAGGAGTTCAAGACCAGCCTGTGCAACATGCTGAAACCCTGTCTCTACTAAAAATACAAAAATTATCTGGGTGTGGTGGTGTGCACCTGTAGTCCCAGCTAGTTGGGAGGCTGAGGTGGGAGGATCATATGAGCTCGGAAAGTCAAGGCTGCAATGAGCATACAGCACCCCACTTGCCCTTCAGCCTGAGCAACCACCGAAGTGACACCATGTCTCAAAAAAAAAAAAAAAATGTACAAGCAATTCAGTTGCTACATAGTTACATAGTCTGCCTATATGGTATTTTCCTTCTAATTACTGATTTGTCTTGATTTGTCAATTACCCTTCTACAAAGAGATACAGATATTTGTTAGTGAACTACAAAACTCTCTGGGATGGAAAATTCTTCACAAAGAGTTAAATGTTTAACTTAAATGTTTGATTCTGACCCTAAAGGTAAAAAGAATTGAAAAATAAGAGAGATCAACGTAGACATGGAGAGAATTGAACCATTGGAAAGGTTGAAACATGCTAGGGTTTGACCTGTTGGTGGTATTTGAATAGAGGGAGAGGAAAAGGGAAGAAGAGCTTAGGCAAAGAGAAGTGGGAAAGAGTTGGGACTAGAGCAGGAAGAAAGCTGACCTAACTTGGCAGTGGGTGACCCTGGGGAGGAGCAGGGCATGCGGTTGGATTGGAGGACGAGCCAGCCTTGGGGACTTTGAAGTCAAGGAGTGGGCTTGGGATTTGGGTGATTGGGATGGAAGAGGGAAATGGGGTGTTACCAAGTGCATACAGCCCTGAGTGGGAGTGAGATATATTAGATGAGAGTCCACTGGTCTCTCACCCAGTCTGCTTCTTCCTATTTCTCACAGTGAGGATTATCTCACTGTGATGACTGTGATAGGTATTTTTCTTTCATAGGACCACTGAATGCAAGCCAGCTACTTCATGTGTTTCTCAGCTGAAGAAATAGATCTGTTCCTGTGCTGAAGAGAAAACCAGATGTGCCAGATTAACTGATAAATTGAATACCTGCATACTGTCCTGTGGAGGCATTTTAAGGACTTTTCAGGGGGCTAATCTTGACTTTATGTGATTTATACCACAGGAGATGACTTCACTAAACTAGAAGGTTTTGTGGCAGGTGTGCGTGTACAAAGAGATAGGCATAAGTCTGGGCTGCAGGCTCTGAGAACGGAGAGAAATAGCTTCACTTCTCCTGGTCTCCTTCTAGAGCTGCCCATGTCAGGGCCCATTTGTCTCTCTACCTGCAGACTCAGCCCTGCATTATTTATTTGCCCATTCACTTATTCATCCAGCAAACTTTCTTTTTTAAATTTGATTTTGTCTTATTATTTTGAGTTCTGGGGTACATGTGCAGGGTGTGCAGGTTTGTTACATAGGTAAATGTTTGCCATGGTGGTTTGCTGCACCTATCAACCCATCACCTACGTAGTAAGCCCCACATGCATTAGCTATTTATCCTGATGCTAAATAGCTCACCACCCTCCCCCTGCTGCCGACAGACCCCAATGTGTGTTGTTCCCCTCCCTGTGTCCATGTGTTCTCATTGTTCAGCTCCCATTTATAAGTGAGAACGTGTGGTGTTTGGTTTTCTGCTCTTGTGTTAGTTTGCTGAGGATAATGGCTTCCAGCTCCATCCATGTCCCTGCAAAGGACATTATTTCATTCCTTTTTATGGCTGCATAGTATTCCATGGTATATATGTACCACATTTTCTTCATCCACTGTCACTGATGGGCATTTGAGTTGATTCCATGTCTTTGCTATTGTGAACAGTGCTCATTTAGCAAACTTTCGCTGGATGCCTAGTGAAGGGCCAATCATTGAAATTTAAGATAAAAACTCAGGGCTTCTGCCTTCAAGGAGCTGACAGACAAGTAGAGAACACTAATTTGGAAGAGTTGGATGCAAAGAAGGTGTAAAAAGTGCTATAATAAAGGTAATGCATAGAACAGTAGGGCACATCAATTCTATCTGAGAATGTTCAGGAAATGTGTGAGCTGAGTCTTGAAGGATTACTTTGGAGTCCACCTGGTAGACAAGGTCGAGCAAGGGCCTTACAAGCAAAAGGGAGCAAGCCACAGTATGGCAGGAAGACTCCAAATCCCGTAGGCAGAGCATAGAGTTTGTGTGCAGAAGTAGCCAGAGATGAGGCTGAGAAGTAGCTAGGGTCAGATCACGAAGCGTTGCAAACACCAAGTGAATGAATATGGACTTTACTGGGTGGACAGTGGGAGGCAGCACTACAGGGTTTGAGCCAGAATGTTACAGTTCAGCAGTGAGAAACACTGCACCGGCACCAGTGTGAAGGACAAAGCACAGGGAGTGAGCCTAGAGACAGGAAGATCAGTTTGAAGGTTATTACATTAGACCTGGCAAAAGAAGATGCAAGCTTAAAATGAGCCCAGGACAGTGAGAATGGAGAAAAGGAAATGGGTATTTAGGAGGTAAATTCTACAGGACTTAATGAGATTGGAGGAGGTCAGGGAAAGCTGGGGGGAAGAATTTGGATGACTCCATATATTGTCTGGGTGGATGATGGTACTGTTATTTAGGAGACGAAAGATTGGAAAAAAGGAAGGTTTGGGCAGGACAAGAGAAGGAAAAGATGGAGGAAATGAGTTTAATTTTGGTCATTTGAGCTTCTAATTTAGTGAAGTCATCCCATATGGTATAAATCATAAAAAGTTAAAATTAGCCCCCTGAAAATTCCTTAAAATGCCTATATAGGACAGTGTGCAGATATTCAATTTCTTAATTAATCTGGCACATTTGGTTTTCAGCACAGGAACAGATCTTACTTACTGTTCAATACTTACTTACTTACTTATTGTCCAATGCTCTTCCCAGATCTAAGTGTCTGCGGAATATGTAAGTAGCCCTACGGTGTGACACTCGGAAAGAGTTTCGAGCTAGAGATGTAGATTTCAGATCATTAGAAGTGATTAAGAAATCATGAATTCTGGAACAACCGGGGACAACTGTGTGGGTGAGAAGAAATTAGAGATGAGAACAATGCCATGGAGAACCCCAGCCTTTAAGGGGTGTGTGATGAAATGACACCCCAGTGAAGGAGGTAGAAGAGCAATTTCAAAGATGGGAACTCGGCTGGGCGTGGTGGCCTACACATATAGTCCCAGCACTTTGAGAGGCTGAGGCAGGTGGGTCACCTGAGGTCAGGAGTTCAAGACCAGCCTGTACAACCTGGCAAAACCCTGTCTCTACTAAAACAGCAAAATTAGCCTGGCGTGGGGCGGATGCCTGTAATCCCAGCTACTCAGGAGACGGAGACAGGAGAATCACTTGAACCCAGGAGGCAGAGGTTACAATGAGCCAAGATCAGGCCATTGCACACCTGCCTGGGCAAAAAGAGTGAAACGCTATCTAAAAAAAAAAAAAAAAAGGAACTCTTAAGCCAGAAGAAGCTCTTAACTGTGTTGTGTGAGGGTGATTTCTTATCATGGTGGACCCACTTTATATAGAAAAGTGTCTAGCTCATAGTTGCTGCATGAATGAATAAACAAACGAAGAGACTAGTGTCATAAAGATAAGCAGGCATTTCCAGAAGGTACATACTCCAGTGCTGGAGGGAGGCCAAGGACCCAAGATGAGAACAAAATGTTCCCAGACTGATGTGCAGTTGAAATAGGAAGCACTAAAACAGCCTCAGCTGCCAGCCATCTTGAAGGGCGCAGCCTGAGTTGCTCTCCTCCTCATTAGGAACTGGGGTGGGACCAGGGGATGCTCTTTCTCTTTTTTTTTTTTTTTTTTTTTTTGAGTCTCACTCTGTCACCAGGCTGGAGTGCAATGGCACGATCTCGGCTCACTGCAACCTCCACCTCCCAGGTTCAAGCGATTCTCCTGCCTCAGCCTCCTGAGTAGCTGGGATTACAGGCGCGTACCACCACGCCCGGCTAATTTTTGTATTTTTAGTAGAGATGGGGTTTCACCATGTTGGTCTGGCTGGTCTCAAACTCCTGACCTCATGATCCACCTGCCCAGCCTCCCAAAGTGCTGGGATTACAGACATGAGCAACCGCACCTGGCCGGGATGCTCTTTCTATAGGGGCTCTCACCCACAAGCCCTCCCCTACTTCCACCCAGATGTCCTGGAGCTGAACCTCTGCCCTTAATCCAGCTCCCAAGTTCCTACTTTGGTACATGGTTATATTAGTTATATAAAAAATTACTTCTAAACATAATGGTTTAAAACAACACATATTTATTATTGCACAGTTTCTGGGGTCAGGAATCTGGACAGGATCCCTTAGCTGGGATCTCTGTTTCAGGATGTCTCACAAGGCTGCCATCAAATTTTCATCGGAATCAGGATCCATTTGCAACTCACTCAGCGGTTCCTCAGGGGCTACTGAACCGAGGGCCTCAATTCCTTGTAAGCTGTTGGCCGCAGGCTGGCCTCAGTTCCTAACCATAGGGGCTTCTCCAGCACGGCAGCTTGCTTCATCAAAGCTAGCAAGAGGGCAGGCGCGGCAGCTCCCACCTGTAATGTCAGCACTTTGCAGGGCCGAGACAGGAGGATCACTTGAGCCAAGGAATTCAAGAACAACCTGGATAACATAGTGAGCCCTCATCTCTACAAAATTTAAAAATTTTAGCTGGGCATGATGGCACATGTGCAAGTGGTCCCAGCTACTTGGGAGGCTGAGGTGGGAGGACCACTTGAGCCCAGAAGGATGAGGCTGCAATGAGCCATGATGGCACCAGTGCACTCCAGCCTGGGCAACAGAGCAAGACACTGTCAAAAAAAAAAACAAAAACAAAAACAAAAAAACAAAACCGCTAGCAAGAGACTGGAAGACAGTTTGCTAGCAAGAGCGAAGTCACAACCTTTTGTAACCAAATCAAGAAAGTGAGGCCAGGCACAGTAGCTCACGTCTATAGTCCTAGCATTTTGGGAGGCCCAGGCAGGTGGATTGCCTGAGCTCAGGAGTTCGAGACCAGCGTGGGCAACATGGTGAAAACCCGTCTCTACTAAAACACAAAAATTAGCAGGGCATGGCGGCATGTGCCTGTAGTCCCAGCTACTCAGAGGCAGGAGAATTGCTTGAACCCAGGAGGCAGAGGTTGCAGTGAGCTGAGATCATGCCACTACACTCCAGCCTGGGTGGTCCCCAATGAGTCCTGCCTCCAAGCACTCACCCCTGTGTGATTTGCTCCCCGTGAATGTGGGCTGGACATGGTGACTTATCTGTAACTCATAGAATATGACAATGATGACCAGATATCACTTTTTTTTTTTTTTTTTTTGAGACAGAGTCTCACTCTGCCACCCAGGCTGGAGTGCAGTGGAGCAATCTCAGTTCACTGCAACCTCTGCCTCCTGGGTTCAAGTGATGCTAATGCCTCAGCCTCCTCCCAAGTAGCTGGGGTTACACGCATGGGCCACCACAGCCAGCTAATTTTTGTATTTTTAGTAAAGACAGGGCTTTACTATATTGGCCAGGTTGGTCTCGAACTCCTGGCCTCAAGTGATCTGCCCGCCTCAGCCTCTCAAAGTGCTGGTATTACAGGCATGAGCCACCTTGCCCAGCTCAAACTTTCTCTAAACTTAAGATCTGCTCTGCTGAAGATAATTCTTCTGACAGTTGTCTTCACCATCTTGGTTGAACCAAGGCGGAAAAATCTCATAACCTTAGATGTCCCTGTACTAATAATAGCTAATGCTTCTGTAGCGCCAATTACATGCCAGGATTTGAATGAGCTTTCTATGAACTTTACAAATAGTAACTCATTTAATCCTCATAACACTCTTCCGAAGTAGAGACTCTCGTTAACTTATTTTACAGACAAAGCAACTGAGCCACAGAGAAGCAAGTACTACATCTTGCCAAAGGTAACACAGCTATTGAGTGGTGGAAGTGGGATTTGGGAGCTAGGAGTTTGGTTCCAGAATTCCTGATGTGAACCACTATGCTATTCTATAACCCATATATAGGTTGGAATACAATACTGTCCAGTCTGGCATAGTGTGACATTAAAATAAAACATTAAAATCATAGGCCGAGCGGGGTGGCTCATGCCTGTAATCCCAGCACTTTGGGAGGTCGAGGAGGGCGGATCATGAGGTCGGGAGATCGAGACCATCTTGGCTAACACAGTGAAACCCTGTCTCTGTTAAAAGTACAAAAAATTAGCCGGGCGTGGTAGCGGGCGCCTGTAGTCCCATCTGCTCAGGAGGCTGAGGCAGGAGAATGGCGTGAACCCAGGAGGTGGAGCTTGCAGTGAGTCGAGATCGTGCCATAGCACTCCAGCCTGGGCAACAGAGTGAGACTCTGTCTAAAAAAAACAAAAAACAAAAAAAACATAGCTAAGCAACCAAAACAAAATTCCAACATTTAATTGGCATTAAAAAAGATTTAACCTATAACCTACAGCAGCACATTTTGGGTCTCAGAGGCTTTCATTTGCTAGCTTTCCTCTACGAATGTTCCCTGAAACCCAGCCCAGATTATTTTTCATTTTCTTTTTTCTGTACTTCTCTCTTAGCTCCTTATGATATAGGTTGACGTTGTCTTCTGGCTTCATTCTTTGGTATCCTGTCCACATAACCGCTTTTTTATACACAAAAGGGTGATCCTAGAATTGACCCAAGCCACCAGCAATTTTACCCCTTATCCTCCTAACTCTCAAGTCTGCCTTCTCTATCCCTATTTCTGTATCATAAGAAAAACAGAGAACCAGCAAAGGCAGAGTTCTCTTTGGAGAGGAGGGAAGAGGGAGAAGCTGAACAAATTAAGAGAACTTCTCTTTAGCAGCTGGGGATGGAGGAGAGAAAAGACAGTCAACTGGGAATAGATAGCTAATTATCCTTGTCTTTGTCACATTCCCAGAGATGCATGACTGAGGTGCTATATCCTTATCATCGCAGACAGGGGCCAGGCAGAGTGGGGCTGACCCAATAGCACAGAGGGCCTTGGGCGTGGCAGGGAAGCTTACTTCTGCAGTCCAGCTCAGCCTGGTGCTTCCTCTGAAGCAGCGAATGGGGGAAAGCTCACGGAGGGCCGCAGATGCCTCCAGCTCTCCAAGCCCCGCTGCCAGCCCTCAGACCCAGGATCCACACTTTGCTTCCAAGCTGGGGTCTGTTCACAGAAAGGCTGTGAGAGCCACTCCAGGAAAGATTAAAGAGCCACACTTCACTTTCTCTCAAGGTAAAACAAGGGAACAGACTTTTAAATCCTGGATATGATGGCCACCTCAGCAAAGTGTCTCCATAGGCCCTCTATCCATTCCTGCTGCCCACAAGTCATTCGTAATTTCGGCCCAGACTCACTTCAACTGTCCATGAAGTCACCCCCCACTTCCCACCTCTCTCCAATCTCAGTCAAGGTCACATGCCACTGCCAGTCTAATCTTCCCAAACACCAGTCTGATCACACCATTTCCCCACTCAAAATTCCTCAGTTTATTCCCCTTTCCCTGTAAGTTCCTTGCCTAGACCTCAAGACCCTCAAAACTATCTTTCTACACATGTTTTTCTTTTCTTCTTCTTCTTCTCCTTTTTTTTTTTTTTTTTCTTTTGAGACAGTCCCTGTCACCCAGGCTGGAGTGCAATGGCCTGATCTCAGCTCACTGAAACCTCTGCCTCCAGGTTCAAGCAATTCTCCTGCCTCAGCCTTCTGAGGAGCTGGTACTACAGGTATATCTACAGGTATATGCCACCACACCTGGCTAATTTTTGTGTTTTCAGTAGAGACAGGGTTTCATCATGTTGGTCAGGCTGGTCTTGGACTCCTGACCTCAAGTGATCTGCCTGCCTCAGTCTCCCAAAGTGTTGGGATTACAGGGGTCAGCCATGACGCCAAGCCTAGACACATTTTTACATGCTTCCTGTGATCCATCTAAAATCAATGATGTCAATTGCCAGGCATGCTACACTCTTTTGTTTCCATGTCCCTGTCATGCCTCCTGTGTCTGAAACCTTCAGATTCTCTGGGCTCCCCTCTCCTTCACCTACCAAATTCAAAGACCATCTAAAAAGCCACCTCCCCTGAGAAAGATCTGCAGATAACTGCAGCTGAGTGTGAATTCTCCCCTTTCATTTTCCATATCATTCATTGATCCTCTTGGTCTGGCATTTTTCTTATACTACCATATATCCATATATCCCCCCCAATTACTGGAAAATGTGTTGAGAGGAAAGGTGTTTCCTTGCTCAACTCTGAATTTCCTGCAGTGCCCAGTAAAGAGCCTTAATCATGTGCATGCTTAACATTTAATAAATAGTAGTTGATTTGAAAAAGTCTGCGGGACTGATGTATGTACTGTTCTAATTTATCGTTTCACATCTTTTCCTGGAACAGGTGGGAGTGGTGCAAGACACACTCCTTTGAAGAGGGAGGGCATGAGGGATAGCATGAGACAGGCCTGACCTGGGCGGTCATGGCCACATGCATTCCACAGCTTGATTTCATCAAAGCCCATGAACATCTAGTCTTGGGTGTTACCTGGTGAGCAATGCCTTTAACCAGCCTGACCTCATGCTTTTCAGCTCTGTCACCCACCACCGTCAGAGGGGGTGTGGCACACGGCATGTCCAAAAGGAGAGACAGTTACATCAATTCAAGTCTACAAATATCCATTCAGTACCTACTTTGAGCCAGGCACTCTGCTAAGTGCCGAGGACAGAAGGGTGAACAAAACAAATATGGTATGGGGACCTTCGAAACATAATTTTTGGTAAGAGTAGCTGCCAATACTGATAATGAGTACAGCAGGCCCTGGACTAAGTGTCTTACATGCATTCTCTATCCTAATCCTCACAACAATTTCTATCATCACCCTTCTGTAGATGGGAAGACGGAGGCTAAAAGAGATTAAGTCTTTTGCCCTGGATTAGCAGGTGGTAGAGATAGGATTTCAGCCTAAGGTTGTATGACCTGAGTGCATTCTTAGAAGCACCAACTTTGCCTCCTCAACGTGCTATTTTTTTTTCTGCTCCCTTTACTCTTTGAGTCTTGCAGTGTGGCTTTGGGTGAGACGGATATAAAATTGATATAAACAATTTTGTCTTCCTTTGCCTCTGGAGATTCCGCATGTGTATAATCTCTACCCAGATTTCTCCAACATTCCTTTGCCTACAATATGTACAGACAAGATAGCCTGTGGGCAGAGGCAGTGGCTGTTTGCTCATATATCACCAAGGCATTTCTCCCACCTTCCTCTGTCCTGATACTCTCCACTGTGTGTTTTATCCTTTTCTATTGTGTGAGTTTTTCAAGTCTTCTCAAACTTTTTGTGCACAAGTAATGCACAGGTAAAGAAAATATGCCTTGTGACAAGGTATGGTGGCTCATACTTGTAATTCCAGCACTTTGGGAGGCTGAGGCGGGTGGATCACCTGAGGTCAGGAGTTTGAGACCAGCCTGGCCAACACGGCAAAACCCCGTCTCTACTAAAAACACAAAAATTAGCTGGGCGTGGTGGCACATACCTGTAGTCGCAGCTACTCGGGAGGCTGAGGCAAGAGAATCGCTTGAACCTGGGAGGCAGAGGTTGCCGTGAGCCAAGATCGCACCACTGCACTCCAGCCTGGATGACAGAGCAAGACTCCATCTCTCAAAAACAAACAAACAAACAAACAAACAAAAAGCCTTGAACCTGTTGGCTGCTCAACATGTCACATGAATGTAGAATAATCAATACTTAATGTGTGGAGGAGACTTAGAGGATTTCTCATCCAGGATTCACTTTGCTTCTTAGAGATGTTTGTAGGGTGTGTTGGGGTCCCCGCCCCCACTACTTCTGGATCTTCTACATTAATGTCCTTTGTGTGTGGAGCTTCCTAGAATATTTACTCTGGCTAATAGAAATATTATCTGGCTAATAGAAGATGAATTCTCTGACTAATAGAAGTTCAGTTTCTCATTGGAACGTCTGTTCACTGCTATTGGAATGTAAACAGGCACAGCCACTGTGAAAAACAGTATGGTAGCTCCTCAAGAAACAAAATCATATGAATTGCCATGACCATAGAAATAAACCATAGAATTGCCATATGATCCAGCACTTCCGCTTCTGGGTATATATCCAAAAGAACTGAAAGCAGGGACTAAGATGGAGTCACACCTCCACATTCACAGCAGCATTATCCACAATAGCCCAAATGTGGAAGCAACCCATGTGTCCAGCAGCAGATGAATGGATGAACAAAAGGTGGTAACTACAAACAATGGAATATTATGTAGTCTTTAAGAAGAAATAAATCCTGCTATAAGCTACAACATGAATGAATTTTGCAGACATTGTTCTAAGTGAAATAAGTCAGTCACAAAAGGATAATATTGTATGCTCGCATTTATATAAGGTACCTATAGTAGTCAAATTCATAGAGATAGAAAGTAGAATGCTGGCTTGGGTGCAGTGGCTCATGCCTGTAATCCCAACTTGGGGAGGCCGAGGAGGGAGGATCATCTGAGCCCAGAAGTTTGAAACCAGCTTAGGCCGGGCACGGTGGCTCAAGCCTGTAATCCCAGCACTTTGGGAGGCCGAGACGGGCGGATCACGAGTTCAGGAGATCGAGACCATCCTGGCTAACACGGTGAAACCCCGTCTCTACTTTGAAAATACAAAAAACTAGCTGGGC
This sequence comes from Theropithecus gelada, assembly GCF_003255815.1. Classification (NCBI taxonomy): domain Eukaryota; kingdom Metazoa; phylum Chordata; class Mammalia; order Primates; family Cercopithecidae; genus Theropithecus; species Theropithecus gelada. The sequence continues at coordinate 85,132,219 of NC_037672.1, read as the reverse complement.
GAGGTGGCGGGCACCTGTAGTCTCAGCTACTCGGGAGGCTGAGGCAGGAGAATGGCATGAACCTGGGAGGCGGAGCTTGCAGTGAGCTGAGATCCGGCCACTGCACTCCAGCCCGGGCGACAGAGCGAGACTCTGCCTCAAAAAAAAAAAAAAAAAAAAAAAGAAACCAGCCTGAGCAACATAGTGAGACCCCAACTCTACAAAAAATTTTTTTTTTAAATTAGCCAGTCATGATGGTGCATGCCTGTAGTCTTCGCTACTTGGCAGGCTCAAGTGGGAGAATTGCTTGAGCCTAGGTGGTCAAGGCTGCAGACAGCTGAGATCATACCACTGCACTCCAGCCTGGGTAACAGAGTGAAAGCCTGTCTCAAAAAAAAAAAAGAAGGAAAGAAAAGAAAATAGAATGCTGGTTGCCAGGGTCTGAGGGCAGTGAGAAAGTAGTTATAATTTAATGGGTATATGTATTAGTCTGTTTTCAGGCTGCTGATAAAGACATACCTGAGACTGGGCAATCTACAAAAGAAAGAGGTTTAATTGGACTTAGGGTTCCATGTGGCTGGGAAAGCCTCACTGTTGCAGGAAGTCAGGGACCCCGAACAGAGGGACCAGCTGAAGCCATGGCAGAAGAACATAAATTGTGAAGATTTCATGGACATTTATTAGTTCCCCAAATTAATACTTTTATAATTTCTTACACCTGTCTTTACTGCAATCTCTGAACATAAATTGTGAAGATTTTAGGGACATTTATCACTTTCCCCATAGGAAATCATAGTTGTGATTTTCTATGCCTGTCTTTACTTTAATCTCTTAATCCCATCATCTTCATAAGCTGAGGAGGATGTATGTCACCTCAGGACCCTGTGATGATTGCATTAACTGCACAAATTGTTTGTAGAGCATGTGTGTTTGAACACTATGAAATATGGGCACCTTGAAAAAAGAACAGGATAACAGCAATGTTCAGAGAACAAGGCAGATAACCTTAAATTCTGACTGAGAGCTGGACAGAACAGAGCCATATTTCTCTTCTTTCAAAAACAAATAGGAGAAATATTGCTGAATTCTTTTTCTCAGCAAGGAACATCCCTGAGAAAGAGAATGCGCCCCTGAGGGTAGGCCTCTAAAATGGCCGCTTTGGGGGTGGCTGTCTTTTACAGTCATAGACAAAGGGATGAAATAAGCCCCAGTCTCCTGTAGTGCTCTCAGGCTTATTAGGACAAAGAAATTCCCACCTAATAAATTTTGGTCAGACCGCTTGTCTGCTCTCAATCCCTGTCTCCTGATAAGATGTTATCAATGACAATGTGTGCCTGAAACTTTATTAGCAATTTTAATTTTACCCCATCCTGTGGTCCTGTGATCTCACCCTGCCTCCATTTGCTTTGTGTTATTTTATTACCTTGTGAAGCATGTGATCTCTGTGACCCACACCCTATTTGTACACTCCCTCCCCTTCTGAAAATCGCTAATAAAAACTTGCTGGTTTTATAGCTGAGGAGCATCACGGAACCTGCCAACATGTGATGTCTCTCCTGGACACCCAACTTTAAAATTTCTCTCTTTTGTACGTTTTCCCTTTATTTCTCAGACCAGCCGACGCTTAGGAAAATAGAAAAGAACACACATTGAATATCGGGGATGGGGTTCTCCCAATACCTCACAATCATGGAGCAAGGGAAGGAGAAGCAAGTCACATCTTACAAGGATGGCAGCAGGCAAAGAGAGAGAGTTTGTGAAGGGAAACTCTGGTTTTTAAAACCATCAGATCTCCTGAGACTTACTCACTCATGAGAACAGCACAGGAAAGACCTGCCTCCATGATTTAATTATCTCCCACTAGGTCCCTCCCACAACATGTGGGAATTATAGGATCTGCAAGATGAAATTTGGGTGGGGACACAAAGCCAAAGCGTATCAGTATGGAATTTTAATTTAGGAAGATGGAAAAAGTTGTGGAGATGGATGGTTGTGATCATCACACAATGATTTGAATGTACTTAATGGTCACAAAACTGTACACTTAAAAATGGGTAAAATGGCAAATTTTATGCTATGAATATTTTACCATATTTTTTTAAAATTTAGGCTGGCCAAGTGGCTCACGCCTGTAGTCCCAGTACTTTGGGTGGTTGAGGTGGGAGGATCGCTTGAGTGCAGGAGTTTGAGATCAGCCTGGGCAACATAGCAAGTCCTTGTCTCTACTACAAATTCCTCAGGCATGGTGGCATGCACCTGTAGTCCCAGCTACTCAGGAGGCTGAGATGGGAGGATGGCTTGAGCCCAGGAGTTTGAGACTGCAGTGATCTCTGATCACACCACTGCTCTCCAGACTGGGGACAGAGCGAGAGACCCTTGTCTCTAAATAAATAAATAAATAAACAAATAAATTTAATTTTTTATTTTATGAAAAAGGAATCTGAGTTTCCAGGCAAAGTGGCTTGTCCAAAGTTACTCAGCAAAGTGAGTAACACAGTTGGGACTAGACCCCAGGGCTGCTGGCCATCAGGCTGCAACATCCTCATTAAAAGATAGTCTTGCTGGGCGTGGGGGTTCATGCCTGCAATCCCAGCACTTTGGGAGGCCAAGGTGGGCAGATCACAAGGTCAGGAGTTCGAGACTAGCGTGGTGAACATGGTGAAACCCTGTCTCTACTAAAAATACAAAAATTACCCAGGTGTGGTGGCATGTGCCTGTAATCCCAGCTACTCCGGAGATTGAGGCAGGAGAATTGCTTGAACCCAGGAGGTGGAGTTCAAGTGAGCCGAGATCACGCCACTACACTCCAGCCTGGGTGACAGACCAAGACTCCATCTCAAAAAAAACAAACAAAGATAGTCTCTCCCCTCTAGGATGAGGGGTCTAGCAGAGACGCCAGGGGAACTCCTGAGATCATCACCCTCTAGAGTCGGGAAGCGTTTCCACAGTAGCCCTTCTTCCTTGTCCATGGCCTTGCTGTCTTCATTCCACTTTTGCCTCCTTTTTCTCCCTGAACTGATGCTCTTGATTGTCAAGGCAGGTAACATCTTCATGGCAAGGCCCTGGCAAAGCAAATGTAGGTGGAATGGGCGCCAGTGGAAAATGTATGTGTGGATGGGAGTTTTTCTGTTTTTACTAACTCTCTTGGCTCTCAGCTATTGGGATTTCATTCAAAGTGGCATTTCCAGCACTGAGTTGGCTCCTGTTGCAAAAGTTTTGTTTTTCTATGTGCACGTCTCCTGGACTTGAGGGTCGCCTCCCATGGACGTTGCCAGGTGCCGAACCTCCCGGGGTTCTGCCCATGTAGCCTGAACGGTACCTCCATTATTGATGGAGGGTGCCCTGGCAAGCTCTCAGGGCATGTCCTGTCTGGCCTGAGAGAGCGCACGCACTTGGGAAACAGGTTGTTTCATCAGCTGCAAAAACATCTGCTCCCCTAGTCTAATCATTGGACCAGAGGAGAGTCCTAAGAGAGACCCAAGACAAGCATTTTTTTTTTTTATTTGGTCTTCAAATCCTGATGGACAGAAGGCTTAACCTAAGGTAGGAAAGCAAACACCGGGGTTGAGAGTTTGAAAAACCCCTCTGACTGCCAAGATGAACCTTCCACAAGTAGTTCAGGTAGTGCCATACAGGGAAACTATTTTTTTCAATATTTATTAGGCATCAACCATGGGGCAGACACAGTGCTAAGAGCTGGGGTTATGCTGAGGGAATGAGAGAATTAAGTCCTCTGCCCTCAAGGAGTTTACAGTCTAGTAAGTTAGGAGGCCAATAATAAGTAAAGAAGCAACTAAATAGACAAGAACATTATAGACTGAAGTGCTAGGGAGATGATGGCAGGTAAGTGTGGCTGGAAGAGTGGGGTGAGGCTGCTGCCTTGGATAAGGTGGTGAGAGAAGGCCACACAGAGAAAGTGAATCTAAGCTGAGACCTGAAAGATTATTAGAAGCCAAATATATGAAGAACTGGGAAAGGAACATATGCAAAGGCTGCAGGACAGAGGGGACCAGGAGGGCCACCAGGCTGGAGCACAGGAAGCGAGGGAGAAAGAGGTCACAGCCAGGACATCTGGGGCCTGGTGGGCTACACTAAGGACTTTGGCTTTTATTCTGAGGGCAACAGGAAGCCACTAAAGGTTTAAACATAAACGGAAACGATTCTGAACGGACCTCACCTCCCTGACTGAGACCTCTCTACTCATTTATCTGATCATTCAACTCTCCAAATTACTGGGTCCTAGTTTTAAATAAGCCCTTGTCTTCACTCCTGCTGAAGGGGTAGAAATTGGGCTGTCACTGGCCAGGCACGGTGGCTCATACCTGTAATCTCAGCACTTTGGGAGGCCAAGGTGGGAGGATCACTTGAGTCCAGGAGTTTGAGACCAGGCTAGGAAACACAGAGAGACCCCATCTCTATCAAAAAAGAAGGAAGAAGAAAAAAGAAGGAAGAAGGAAGAAAGAAGAAAGAAGAAGAAGAAAGAAGAAATTTAAAAACAGAAAGAAATGTGGTTGTCAGAAATTCCAGAGGCCGGCAAGATTCCTGAATGCAGTGGTCCCCCAGTTAAATAAACTTTCATAAGTTTCCGTCGCCTCGTCTGGTTTTAGGTGTTGGAACTCAGTGTGAAAAGCCACCTCCTGTCTGAGGTCTGACAAAGCAGAAGAGAAACTTGAGAGCCTATCACTGATCTCACCACATCTGGAATGAAGATCTGGGCCTCAGGTATTTAAATGAAAAGTCCAGATTTTCTTCCCAGCCTCCTCCCACCACACAACTCAAGTTAAGCAACAGGCATGCAACAGGTGGATGACACATTCATCATTTTCTTCATTTACCAAAGCCACAATTAACTTTAATTAAAACTCACCCATCTGCTCCCCATTACCCCACCTCCACATACAAAGGAAAACCTAGCTCACTCTCTACCTGTAACCCAGAAAAATAAAAACTGTTTTATGGGAGCACATGGACCCAGAGCCTGTTTATGGAGTAATCATCTGTGTTCTGATCCCTCATTACACTGGACTGAGCCACTGGGCAAGAAAAACAGGTTGACATCTGGAAGAGATGCTGGGAAGACTGGGATTCTGGTCTGTTTTCCTTCTCACTAAAGGATTGTCTTTCCTAGGTCCTTAAAGGATTCCTGGTTCCCGCTCTACTTCTTTCTTTCATTGGTTCCACAAATATTTACTGAGCTGTTAATATATGTCAAGTTCTTGTACAAATCTTTTCTGGTGTGGTGCAATGAAAGAGCATGAATTGTGAAGTTGGAAAGCCTCAGTTTGGGTCCAAAAAGTTTCACTCTTCTGGAGCAAGTTATTTTACTTCTCAAAATGTTGGTATCTGCTTTGGCTGCTTTGAGCATTGACTATGACAATGAATATGAATACTTTGTAAATTATAAAGTGCTTCTAAATGATGGCTGTTTTTTGAGGCTATTGCATTGGTTTGTACATGGATCTGCCTGTGGTCGCTCATAACCTATGTATTGCCAAGGGAAGCTATTGGAGATCAAGTTTTACATTCATGTGCCCCATGCAACATGTCTTGAGCAGCCATAACAACGTGTTCCTATAGCCATGTGATTTTATACAATTTGGAAAATAAAAATATTTTAACAGCAATTGTTTAAGATCACTATGTCTTTCCTCTGTAATCTTCTCACCATCAATCTTCTATTGAGTAGTGTTGAGCTGGTGGCCGGCATTTTTGGCATCTGGCTAAGGACAATTTGAGTTGGGGATACCTGAAGTTTGGATTGAGTGGCATATATTTATGTGGTTTGTAGTCGCTTTTATGTTTAGTTAGGCTATTACCAGCCCTCTTGGTGTAGGAATGGCTTCCAGAAATATTCCTAATCCCATTGAGCCAACTCATCTAGTGTCATAACATCAAAATGCAGAGCCAAGGGCCACATTGTAGTATGAATGTGTCCCACGGTGTCCACCACCAGAAATATATGTAAGTAACGGAGGGAAAACACAGTTTGAAATGTCTAGAGCCAAAAGCTAGACTTCAGAAAATGCTTCCAATCATCAGATGTATACAGTTGTTAATGGAAGATTCAGTTCTCATTGATACCTGATTAAAACAAAAGTTTGCTACTATCAGAAATATACTTGATAGTAGAGTGTACACAATTATTAACAGATAATACGCATATATATTTTGATGGAAATGTCACAAATAGGATTGGTCACAATTCCTGGATTTGTAGGGCATAAACTGTAGCAGTATCACCAACAGCAAGCCCATCTGTGTGGGAAGTCCCACATTTTATGCATCCGATCAGATCACATCACCTCTTAGCACATCTGATGCTCTTGGGCTGACAAGATCTGTTCATTGACGAAAAGGCACACAACATTGACACAGAAATGGCAAAATAGCCTGAGGAGTTTCCTTATGTCAAAACGCCTATACATATTCATTAATAAATCAATGTAAGTAATAGGAAAGTAATTTGATTATATAATTATAATTAGATTATAATTATAATATAGTTCAACACAATTGCAATTTAAAATTGCTTCTCTGAGGCTGGGCCCATTGGCTCACACCTCTAATCCCAGCACTTTGGGAGGTTGAGGTGGGTGGATCACTTGAGGTCACGAGTTCAAGACCAGCCTGGCCAACAGAGTGAAACCCCAACTCTACTAAAAATACAAAAATTAGCCGAGGAGGCCAAGGTGGACAGATCACTTGAAGTCAGGAGTTCAAGACCAGGCTGGCCAACACGGTGAAACTCCGTTTCTAGTAAAAATACAAAAATTGGCCAGACGTGGTGGTGGGTGCCTATAATCCCAGCTACTCAGGAGGCTGAGGCAGGAGAATTGACTGAACCCAGGAGGCGGAGGTTGCAGTGGGCCAAGATCACACCGTTGCACTCCAGCCTGGGCAACAACAACAAAACTCCGTCTCAAAAAAAAAAAAAAAACTTTTGCTCTTCTGTATATTTTAATTTCAGATTAGTTTTATATATTTTTAAGAATTATTAATCATATAAAAATTACTAAAAAATGTATAGAGGTGTGTTGGACAGATAATGAATAAAAAATTAGTTTTTAAAAATGTGGTGGTTTGTAATATCTGCCAGTATTTCTACATTTGAAAATTACTATTATTTCTTCACTTATTCCAAATGAATATTTATTTTGAATAAATAATAAATATTTGTGTATTAATATTTATTGATAGTAAATATTTATTATTTATACATACTTACTTTGTATCTTTTTTTTCTTAAAGAGGATCCCCAAATTGTTTAAGCATCAGACCCCTTAAAGCCTGGATTCGCTCCTGCCCGTATTTGGTGCTATATGTGATTGCTCTGCCCCACTTGGCTGTAGACATGAGTCCAGGATCCATGCCCTACTCACTGCTCCACCCTCCACCATGAGCTCTAAAATCCGAGAATACACATCGCAGGTCCCAGCACCTGCCACCCAAGAGAAGAGACTGGGCATCCCAGAATCTGCCTAGGCAAATGTATTAGTCTGTTCTCACATTGCTAATAAAGACATACCTGAGACTGGGTGATTTATACGGAAAAAGAGGTTTAATGGACTCACAGTTCCACATGGCTGGGGAGGCCTCACAATCACAGCAGAAGGCAAAGGAGGAGCAAAGGCAGTTGTTACATGGCAGCAGGCAAGACAGCATGTGCGGGGGAACTGCCCTTTATCAAACCATCAGATCTCATGAGACTTACTCACTATCATGAGAAAAGCACGGGAAAATCTGCTCCCGTTATTCGATTACCTCCCACCGGGTCTCTTCCAGGACACGTGGGGATTATGGGAGCTACAATTCAAGATGAGATTTGGGTAGGGACACAGCCAAACCATATCAGCAGAGATTCTCATTAATGGGTTCTGAGCATTAGGGCTAGTATAGGAAGCCAAAAGAGGGTAAGGAAGCAAGAAAACTACAGAGATTACCGAACACATGCCTATCAGATAAAAACCACACAGCGCCAGCTCACAGTGAAGATATTAAAAGACTATTTACACATCTCCACCTAGAGTATTAGTTCAAGCAGCAATAAGTAACAGAGAAATATCTCGTTGTGGAGAATGTTAGTTGTCCACCAAAATCTATCTCCTTTTCTTCCAGCAATGTAGAGTTTAAGCCAGGCACATGGACACTTAACTAGAGATTCCACTTCCCAGCCTCCTTAGTAGCTGGCTGTGGACATATAACTAAGTTCACCAATGGAATGTGAGCCAGAAATGTGTGTGACTTGTGTCTGGCTTGCTTTTAAAAAGAAATCGCTTCCTTTGTCTTTTTCCCTTTTCCTTCTCTGCCAGTTGGAAAGTGATGACTTCCCAGTCATCTTCAAACACACAGATAAGGCTGGGCGCAGTGGCTCACGCCTGTAATCCCAGCACTTTGGGAGGCCAAGGCAGGTGGATCACCTGAGGTCAGGAGTTCAAGATCAGCTTGAACAACATGGTGAAAACCCATCTCTACTAAAAATACAAAACTTAGCTGGGTATGGTAGTGCATGTCTGTAATCCCACCTACTCGGGAGGCTGAGCCACAAGAATCACTTGAACCCGGGAGGCAGAGGTTGCAGTGAGCCAAGATCACACCACTGCACTCTAGCCTGGGTGACAGAGTGAGACTCTGTCTCAAAAACAAACAAACAAACAAGCAAAACAAAAAAAACTACACATACACGGAGATGAGAACAATGCACAGAAATGCACAGAGCCAGAAATTTCCAAACTTTGCAGTTCACAGCACACTTAGTGTCTCAGTAATTTTATCACAATGCTCCCAGGCCAAAAGAAGTACTCAACAGTTCTGTTTATTGAGTAGTTGTATCCAAACAACCTAATAAGTTCGTGTATCCTAACAACTTAATGTCAAAAACTGTGAGGGGTCTGAGATTTCGTCCTACTTGTAAACTAGCAAGTTAGCCTGCCACAGTTTTATGGATGCTGGCAGAAGACACAAGACTCCTGGGTCAGAAACTAAGGAATTTATTACTCTTGGCAGTAGCAATAGCCAGAGTGTCCTCATTAGCTCTGGTTTTCTGAGCCCTGATTCCTACAGTGCTATATGAAGAAGGCCATATGGCACCTACAGACACAGTGGGTTGTATTATAGGAGAGGTAGCCTGAATCTCAGGTTACAAAGCTTTGGTAATATGAATCTTTCATAATCAGCAGTAAGCCTGCTTGATCTTTGCCCTGGAGGGAGACATTATCTTTATTAATAGACAGTAAACAGACCTGCTCTTTACTCCAGAGGAAGTTACTATCTCTGCCTCCCGAGGCTATTAGCTACAAAAACATCTTGAAAAGATAGTCTGGATCAAAGGCAGCTAAGGCCTTTGCTTATAACATGTGCAAGCCCATGAGAAATCCGTGGAGAATTGTCTCCCAACACTTAGTAGTCATTTGCAAAAATAATTTACATAAATTGAAATAAAAACAACATTTTATTTTACTTTTAAACAACTGCAATTACTTGGTGATGGGAATGTGCATCTGTTGGACACTGTACAAGTCCTCAGACCTTGGATTCACATTGGACACTGCCACCTTTATTCACTGTTTCACACTGAGTTTCTCATAATATTTACTTTTTATCATAGCAACCACCAAAGACCTAGCTTTACACAAACACGGTGTCATCAAAAGGAAAGTAGTGCTATCTAAAGTTGATACTGCCTGTAGTCCCAGCTACTCGGGAGGCTGAGGCCGGAGAATGGCGTAAACCCGGGAGGCGGAGCTTGCAGTGAGCTGAGATCCGGCCACTGCACTCCAGCCTGGGTGACAGAGCGAGACTCCGTCTCAAAAAAAAAAAAAAAAAAAAATAAAGTTGATACTGTGAACTAACTACCTAGTAGCCAGTAGTTTTCACGGCATGTCAGATGTTGAGGATCACTATGTCTTTGTTAAAAATTTGAAACATTCCATGGTGCCCCCAGCAGTTCACTGAAGCTCCCTGGGACAAGTTGGTACACAGTTTAGGAACTGCAGCTCTAAGCAATGGTGGAAGAAGCAATTGATCATGAATGGCCTCGTAAGTAGAGCTGTCTTGATAGCCTCAAACTGTTGTATCAAAGAGAAACACATTTTTATCCTTTTTAAATCTCTGAATTTTTGAGTCTCTTCTTTGTGGTAGCATAGCTTTTATCCTAACCAATGTAATCTCGTACATAATTTTGGCTGAGCCATACAATGTAGTTTTTGGTGATATATGTTCTCACATTGTGGGAAAAAAATGTTTCCTATGTATTTCTTTTGTCTCTTCAACCTCAGTTATCACCCGAATCAACATTTACTGAGTCCCTGCTATGCTCTGGCACTGGGCTAAGCATCCTTGCAAGATGTAAATCCACTTCTATGCCACTGAGAACTAAAAACAAAATCCTAAGCCCTCAACCAACTGAACAGACCCCCTCTTGGCCAAGGGGATCCCAGAGAAACCTTAAAAACTGAGTTCCCAGCCATGATGGGACAGGAGGCCAGATGGGCCTCATTGTGCTCCCTGCTTTGTGTAGTTTAGACACCACAGCTGACCATCATTAATGTTAAATTCGAGATCATAACACTCACAGAATAGACTCTTTGTGGCAATAAGACACCAAAATATAAACAGGACCTAAGGCCATGCCAGAGAAAGGTTAAGTCACACACACCCTACACTTAGAGAATAAACTATGATTTGACTGTCACGGGGCTTTTCTTTTTCTCTATCGCTAAGCAAGTACTGTCCTTGAGATAAGTCATATTAAAACAATTCAACTCCCTCATTGCCAGATGCTAACTAACCACACCCCATCCCCGTTTTACAAGCCACAACTACAGCTTTGATTGGACAATACACTAATTTCAGTAACTTTCTCCCTGATAAGAGACCACTGACTGTGGACTGGTTTTAGCTGGTTTACAGAAACTGGGCACTGAATGTCTTCATGTCCCTGCTTCACCTTTTGATTCAGAGGGTCTAATTGTAATGCATTTAAATGTTGTCTTCACAATTGTTAAAAGTGAACATGGATCATATGTAACATATATGTTTATTTGGTACACATGCATTATGATCTCCTCCATGAATATTCATAGCTCCTCCTGTAACCTGGTGAATATGTACACCTGGTCAACACATTCAGCAGAAATTCCTGTTCCACCCTCCCCTTCCTTGAAGTGCTTGCTAACGATTTCTGCCAGAGGCTACACTTTGCAGCCTGTGAGGACAGCTACCTTACAGGCTGTAACCCTTTATAAGAAAGTCTTTTTTCTGACCAGGTGCAGTGGCTCACACCTGTAATCCTAGTACTTTGGGAGGCCGAGGTGGGTAAATCACTTGAAGCCAGGAGTTCAAGACCAGCCCAGCCAACATGGTGAAACCCCATCTCTACTAAAAATACAAAAATTAGCCAGACGTGGTGGTGGGTGCCTGTAATCCCAGCCACTCGGGAGGCTGAGGCACAAGAATCACTTGAACCTGGGAGGTGGAGGTTGCAGTGAGCCATGATCGCACCACTGCACACCAGCCTGAGTGACACAGTAAGACTCTATCTCTGGGGGAAAAAAAAGAAATTTTTCTAAATGTATAAATTATGTGATTCTTTAGTTGACATTACTCAGTCTCTTCAGCTGCAGGCTCAGTCACTCTTGACCCTTAAGTCAATTCTAAGTAAGCCCCTTCCCCATTTACCTAGTGGGGTCTGGAAGTAACATTGGTGCCTTACTCCCAAGAGCGGCTGGTGTGCCCAGAGATGAGTTCCTGGGCATGCAAGTCAAATGAAGCCTCTGCCCTCCACTTATCCCCTCAATCCCCTCCACATCGCTAGTTTCCCAAGTTCCTATGCAAAGCTTCTGTTTCTATGGCCTAGACATAGTCCCTGCTAGGACTGAAGCTCCAGCCCACTGAGCTGGGACTAGGCATGTGACATCCTCTTGCCGTTTCCCTCTCCCTAGGGTCTGGCACTTTTCCTCCTTAGCCCCAGAAGCAGTCAGAATACTTGGAATCTGAACACCAGCACCCATTGAAGGTCAAGTGTTTCCAGTGCTCAGTGGCTTCAGTTGCCCACATCACTTATCGCATCAGATTCCCACGATTCAAATACAAACTTGCCATATGACTTTGGAAACAATTGTCCAAACTGCTGTCTGGAGGACAGCCCTTCTGCTGGATGAGTTTGCCAGCCCCGTCCCAGCATTTCTCATGAGGTTACGAGTGTTTAGTTCAAGCCTGCCTTGCCCTGAAGCCTCTTCATTCCTTTGGCATCTGCTGCCCTCTGGACAATTCCAGCACCAAAACCTGGATCACAAACTTTAGCGCCTACTCTCGTATCTGCTGATTATTTCTATGATATTCCTAACTTCCCAGAGAAAATGCATGGCAGGGAATTGTTTTTTACCTACTAATTTTAAAATTGTATTATACAAAGATCTCTGACATGCAAATAAAGACCCTAAACATTTTAGCATCCAATATGTCAAAGTAAGATGTAATCACGTTATGTGACACGAAGATGGTATTATAGTCAGAGGATCTTGCACTGGACTTCCCTGTCAAGCTCATTGAAGGAGAATATGCACAAGGGACAAAGCAAAGCATTCAGTAGTCAAATCCTCACCTAATGTCATTAATACGTTCTTGGAAACTGCAACTTTAAGTGAACAATATATAACAGAAACCAATTTTACCATGTATATTTTTGTATTTTTTTTTTTAGTAGAGACAGGGTTTTACCATGTTGGCCAGGCTGGTCTCAAACTCCTGACCTCAAGTGATCTGCCCACCTTATCCTCCTACGTGCTGGGATTACAGGCATGGTCTGTTTCATTACAATGTTGATAAGAAAAAAAAAAATCGCACTGTCCTTTAGGTTGATCTTTGATCCCCATGCTCTTCCTTCCCCACTTTAGTGGTGCTCTGGAAGCTGGAACCCATGATCTCCAAATGCTTAGGATAAAGATACTGGATGCCTTCCTTTCACAGGAGTTAAGAGGGACAGCATGAGATCATTAGGTATTTCAGTAGAAACCTAAAAAATAGAAACAAACAAGGAGCAAAGGAAGAAAGGGGGCTAAAGTTTATTGAACACCTTCTGAAATCAGCGGAATCCAATCTCATGTGGAAGTGACATTCCAAAGCAAATATCTAGGGCAAAAGTTGCCTATTGCCAAAATGAGTCTTGAAAATTTCCTAAATAATTCAGAAAATACTGCACACATAGAGATATGTATATATTATTTTATGCCAACATATATATGTAAATGTAAAACACACTTCTTACATATATAACTAAAATTACATATAAAAAGGGTATTTCAGGGCCAGGCACAATGGCTTGCACCTATAATTCCAGCACTTTGGAAGGCCAGAACGAGAGGGCCACATGAGCCCAGGAATTCAGACAACATAGTAAGACCCCATATCTACCAAAAAAAATACAACAATTAGCCAAGTGTGTTGGTATGTCCCTGTAGTCCCACCTTCTTGTGAGGCTGGGAAAGGAGGGTTGTTTGAGCCCAGGAGTTCAGGCTACAGGGAGCCAAGATCATGCCACTGCACGTGACAGAGCAAGACTTCATTTAGAAACTAAAGAGTATTTCAGGATGTTTAATTACATAAAAGAGGAAAAAGTGGAAGAAACGCAAGCATTGTTGAATTCATGTAAGTTAATTGTATGTATGATATAACTCCTAAACTACTTTACATAATACTCTCAACAACACTGAAGGGTGATCACTACTCTCCTTATTTTGTAGAAAAGTAACTGGGGTTCAGAAAAATTAGCTGATTTTACCAAAGTCACACAGCTAGTAAATGCCAGAGACAGGACCCGAACCCAGGCTTGCCTGACTCCAAAGTACATTTTTTCCACTTCACCACAGGGCCACTCTTCTTGACATCTGCTCCAGCAAGGGTTGGGAGGTCCCTGAACTTACGAACTTAACGATTTTGCCCCAAATTGGCTCTGGCCTTGTCCACATGAATATTTAAAATACATATTCTATTTATTTTATTTTTTGAGAAAGGTCTCCCTCTGTCAGCCAGGCGGGAGTGCAGTGGCACAATCTGAGCTCCCTGCAGCCTTGACCAGGCTCAAATGATCCTCCCACCTCTGCTTCCAGAGTAGCTGGGACTGCAGGCATGTGCAATCATGACCAACTAATTTTTCTATTTTTCGTAGAGACGGGTTTCTCCAAGTTGCCCAGGCTGATCTCAAACTTCTGGGCTCAAGTGTCCACCTGCCTCAGCCTCCCAAAGTACTAGAATTATAGCTGTGAGCCACTGTGCCTGGCCTTAATATGTATTTTAAATTATATTTAACAAATAACGTACAGGGAGATAGAGTGAGAAACAGCCTTTCCAACAAACCCAAGTTCAAATATCATCTCAAATTTAGTATTTACAAAGTAAAACCCTTTTTAGTCTCATTCTATCTCCCAGGCTGGAGTGCTATGGCGCGATCTCAGCTCACTGCAACCGCCACCTCCCAGGTTCAAGCAGTTCTCCTTCCTCAGCCTCCCAAGTAGCTGGGATTGCAGGCACACGTCACCACATGTAGCTAATTTTTGTATTTTTAGTAAAGACAGGGTTTCGCCATGTTGTCCAGGCTGGTCTCGAACTTCTGACCTCAGGTGATCTGACTACCTTGGCCTCCCAAAGTACTGGGATTACAGACTTGAGCCACTGCACCCAGCCTTCCTTTTATATTTCTTTATTTTTTTTCTAATAGAGATCGCGTATTGCTACATTGCCTAGGCTGGTCTCGAACTCATGAGCTCAAGCAATCCTCTCACCTCAGTCTCCCAAGTAATGGGATTATAGGCACACTCCACTGCACTTGGCTTAATATTCCTTTGATTTCACTATTTATTGCTTGCTTTCCATCCAAAAATTTTCTGGATGGATTTTAGGCTCAACTGTGAGCCCTAGAGATTGGGCTAGGGACAGAAATACGATGACTTGTGTCCATGTGGAATAGGAGAGCTGGAATTTGGACTCTAAATAAATCTTGAAACATTAAAGAACTACTCTGTCCAGAAAGCATGGCCTAGTAAAACTCTTCCCACTGTCCTGGGGAAGTAGATCCCACAGTATGCCAACTGTCTGAGACCTCGGGTGTTAAGAAAATATCACTTGTTGGTCGGGCATGGTGGCTCATGTCTATAATTCCAACACTTTGGGACAAGGCAGACAGATCACCTGAGGTCAGGAGTTTGAGACCAGCCTGGGCAACTACTAAAAATTATAAAAATTAGCTAGGTGTAGTGGCGCATGCCTGTAGTCCCAGCTACTTGGGAGGCTGAGGCATGAGAATCACTTGAACCCGGGAGGGAGAGGTTGCAGTGAGCCAAGATTGCACCACTGCACTCCAGCCTGGGAGACACAGTGAGACTTTGTCTCAAAAAAAAAAAAAAAAAAAGAAAGAAAGAAAGAAAAGAAAATATCACTTGTGAGAAAACAAAGCCTAAGACCCGATCTTTACACTCCCCTTGTGCAGCAGAAACTCTAAGCATATAAGGTAACAAATTAACACAAAACTGGTCAGGACTGTTGAAACCTTCAATGATCTGGTAGAACTAAACAGGAAACTGCTCAATAGAGACACTTTCACTGTCAGAGCCCCATGAGAAATTCATAGCAAAAAACACGTTTCACTGAAGACGAGTTTACAATCTAAAAATCAAATCACACAATTCAATTCGCATCCCCCTTAGGAAGAGTTAGCAGTCACAGTGAACAGGGAACTTACAACTACAGAACTGGAAACAGTAAAACAATCTGAAGGATGGTGAGAATTTGATTGTTGCTTTCACCTAACACATTACATAGCCTCATTAAGGGACTAATGTACTAGCTACTGAGGATTCTGTTGTTGGTGGAGACACATTGAGTTTGTCAAAGTGGGGAAAGAGGCCGGGCACAGTGGCTCACACCTGTAATCCCAGCACTTTGGTAGGCCAAGGCAGGTGAATAACGAGGTCAAGAGATCAAGACCATCCTGGCGAACATGGTAAAACCCTGTCTCTACTAAAAATACAAAAATTAGCCAGGCGTGGTGGTGGGTGCCTGTAGTCCCAGCTACTCGGGAGGCTGAGGCAGGAAAATCACTTGAACATGGGAGGCAGAGGTTGCAGAGAGCCGAGATCGTGCCACTGCACTCCAGCCTGGCGACAGAGCGAGACTCTGTCTCAAAAAAAATAAATAAATAAAAGTGAGGAAAGAAAAATCATAGCCTATCTTGCAAAACAGGAGCATGGCAGTCATAAACTTGACTGAATCAGGACAATTTAATTCCCATAATTTGGAGATGTTGGGGTTCAGAAACAAATACCCCAAAATATGGTGCTTTGATGTGCTGAACTAAAGAAGAAGGCTCAAGGTCTCTCTAATCTTCTCCCTCCACCCTCCTCTCGATCCCCTGTCTCTCCCAAAGCACGAGATGAAGTTGTTCTCTGAAGTTCCCTTATCTGCCCAAAGTTCAGACCTTCCAAAGAGGAAAACAAGGATCTCTGGTCCCTTCCCTGAATCTTAATTAACTGAAAACTCCTATCACAGGAAGAAGGACTAAAGCCTGTCAACACACCTGGATAGACTTTTGTCAGAAACCATTGTCTGCTTTGCAGGCCCAACACACTTGTCCAACCCATTTTATGTTCTTCAAGCCCATTGAATTCCTCTAAAAATTATTTACTACCCCGCTAAAATTATCTACACTTCTCCATCTCCCTTTCCCCTAAGAAGAAAGGTATATGAGCATCTGTATCCCACTGTGTTGAGGGATAATCACTCAGTGATTTTTCACTCCGTGCAAGTTAATACAAATTTGTATGCATTTTCTCTTATTAATCTACCTTTTGTAAAGTTAATTAGTTGATTTTCAATGAACTCTGAAAGGTGAAGGGGAACAAGAATTCTTCTACACCCAGGAATTCCCTTGGAGTTGGAAGCATGAGGCTCAGCCGTTTGCAACATCACATCTTGTGCCAAACAAATGCAAAGATTATGACTAGGAAGAAGCAATGATAAGGCAGGAATGGAAGACTCTTTTCTCTATGTTTCCACATTCTATCAAAAGGAGAATGGAGGCTGGGCATGGTGGCTCACGCCTATAATCCCAGCACTTTGGGAGGTTGAGGCGGGTGGATTACGGGGTCAGGAGATTGAGACCATCTTGGTTAACATGGTGAAACCCCGTCTCCACTAAAAAAATACAAAAAATTAGCTGGGTGTGGTGGTGGGCGCCTGTAGTCCCAGCTACTTGGGAGGCTGAGGCAGGAGAATGGCCTGAACCTGGGAGGCAGAGTTTGCAGTGAGCCATGATGGCGCCACTGCACTCCAACCTGGGTGACAAAGTGAGACTGTCTCAAAAAAAAAAAAAAAAAAGAGGGAGAATGGAAAGGGTATTTTCTTTCCTTTTTTTTTTTTTTTTTTTTTGAGACAGAGTTTTGCTCTTGTTGCCTAAGCTAGAGTACAATGGCGCAATCTGCACTCACTGCAACCTCCACCTCCCGGGTTCAAGTGATTCTCCTGCCCTGGTCTCCTGAGGAGCTGGGATTACAGGTGTGACCACACCCAGCTAATTTTTTGTATTTTTTTTAGTAGAGGCGGGGTTTTACCATGTTGGCCAGGCTGGTCTTGAACTCCTGACCTCATGATCCACCTGCCTCGGCCTCCCAAAGTGTTGGGATTACAGGCATGAGCCACCGCGTCTGGCCAGGAAAGGATATTTTTAAATTCATTCTTTATTTGATAAAATAAAACAAATTATAGATCATTTTTCTGTGAACTGGAAAGAGAATCAAGGTATCTAAACTAATGGCTCATTTTTATGTGTAAAATATATAGTCGATAAGAAGCATTTGGTTCATTTTCACCATGCTGTTTATACGTCGCCTAAAGATAAAATTTTTAAACACATGATTGTTAATGAACTTGAGGAGAAACTGCTTTGAGAGCAACTGAGAGCAAAATTCAGATATGAACATTTTTCTTCTACAATAATTGTGCTTAAAGCATAAGCTTACTAATAAATTACTCAGCTGTTTCCTACACCGACATCAAAGAATTAGGATATTTTATCAACGTTATCTAAGACAATTGTATTTCCTCCTCTTGGCAAAATATTTATGACCCAACTTCAAAAGAACTTCAATATTTCTTCATTAACTGGAGGTAACTTAAGTAAGTTTCTCTATTCCTACTTGTTCAACAACAGAAACTTGAAAACCATTAAGCCTGACAAGCAAAGCAGATGGCCTTGGAATTGGTCCAGGATAATGGGGCAGCCCCGGGATCAGGACTAACCTGCTTTTCAGGTTCTGCACCACCCCCTCTACGCAATCCTTCCCCAAGTCTTGTGGGCCATTCACATGGCTTCCCTGCCCTCATGGCCCCATCTGACGGGGCACTTGAAGGTTTACTAAATCTGGTTGCTCTGTAAAACATATAGATTTATTACAAGTAAATATATATATATGTGTGTATATATATTGCTAAATGTCCATCATAGGGGACAAGTTTTTAAAAAACTATGTTACGTCTACACGATGGAATAATACTGACACAAAGAAAGGTCAAGGACACTCAATATATAGATATAAAAACCTCTCTGAGATACATTATAAAATAAAAACACATATATGTATGTGTTTTAAAATAAGATAGTATTAAAAATAATTTTTTCATTGCAAAATACTAACATACTGAGAGCACTGTGAAATTTGTTCCTTTTTTTAGAAGTACTAATTTTTTAATTTTTTAAATGTAATTAATTTATTTATTTTAAGACAGAGTCTCACTCTATCGCCCAGGCTGGAGTGCAATGGTACAATCTCAGCTCACTGCAACCTCCATTTCCTGGGTTCAAGCAATTCTTCTGCCTCAGCCTCCTGAGTAGCTGGGATTACAGGCATATGCCACCATGCCTGGCTAACTTTTGTATCTTTGGTAGAGGCAGGGTTTCACCATGTTGACCAGGCTGGTCTCAGACTCCTGACCTCGAGTGATCCACCAGCCTTGGCCTCCCAAAGTGCTGGGATTACAGGCATGAGCCACCAAGCCAGCCTGTTTTTCATTTTTTGAGACAGGGTTGCATTCTGTCACCCAGGCTGGAGTGCAGTGATGCTATCTTGGCTCACTTCAACCTCTGCCTCCCAGACTCAAGCGATCCTCCCACCTCAGTCTCCCGAGTAGCTGGGAATTTAAGCTCATGCCATGACGCTCGGCCAATTTTTTGTATTCTTAGTAGAGACGGGATTCTGCCATGTTGCCCAGGCTGGTCTTGAACTCTTGGGCTCAAGTAATCCACCCACTTCAGCTTCCCAAAGTGCTGGGATTACAGGTATGAGCCTCTGCACCCAGCCTAATTTTAAATTTAGTTTGTTGCTAAATGTCCATCATAGGGGATAAGTTTTTTTAAAAACTTGTTACAGTCGGGTACGGGGGTTCACGCCTGTAATCCCAGCACTTTGGGAGGCCAAAGTGGGTAGATCACAAGGTCAGGATTTCAAGACCAGCCTGGCCGGCCGGGCGCGGTGGCTCAAGCCTGTAATCCCAGCACTTTGGGAGGCCGAGACGGGCGGATCACGAGGTCAGGAAATCGAGACCATCCTGGCTAACATGGTGAAACCCCGTCTCTATTAAGAAATACAAAAAACTAGCCGGGCGAGGTGGCGGGCGTCTGTAGTCCCAGCTACTCGGGAGGCTGAGGCCGGAGAATGGCGTGAACCCGGGAGGCGGAGCTTGCAGTGAGCTGAGATCCGGCCACTGCACTCCAGCCCGGGCGACAGAGCGAGACTCCGTCTCAAAAAAAAAAAATAAAAAAAAAAAAAAAAAAAAAGACCAGCCTGGCCAATGTTATGAAACCCCATCTGTACTAAAAATACAAAAATTAGCCAGGGACATGGTGGTGCGTGCCTGTAGTCCCAGCTACTCAGGAGGCTGAAACAGAAGAATTGCTTGAACTCTGGAGGCGGAGGTTGCAGTGAGTCGAGATCACGCCACTGCACTCCAGCCTGGGTGACAGAGTGAGACTCTGTCTAAAAAAACAAACAAATAAAAAAAAAACTGATGTTATATCTACACAATGGAATAATACTGACACAAAGAAAGGTCAAGGACACTCAATATATGGATATAAAAGCCTCTCTGAGATATATTATAAAATTTAAAAAAGAAAGTTTTTTTTTTTTTTTTTTTTTTGAGACAAAATCTTGCTCTGTCACTCAGGCTGGAGCGCAGTGGCATGATCATAGCTCACTGTACCCTCAAACTCCCAGGCTCAAGTGATCCTCCCTCCTCAGTCTCCTGAGTAGCTAGGACTACAGAAGCGCAACACCATGCCCAGCTAATTTTTAAATTTTTTGTAGAGATGAGGTCTTGCTGTGTTGCTCAGGCGGGTCTTAAACATCTAGTCTCAAGTGATCCTCCCCACTCGGCCTCCCAAAGTGCTGAGATTACAGGCAGGAGCCACTGCACCTGGCCAATAGCTTTTTTTTTTAGAAAGTAAGTTTCCATTGGGCATGCTGCCCAGTAAAACAACAACAACATTTTGTTTAGGAATTTTCTACAGCACCCAGAAGACGATAATCATAAATGGTGACTTGGGGTATCTTTATTTAAAATTGCAGTCCTCTGAGGTAACTGGTTCTCCAGATGAAGAATATGCTATGGTACAAATTGGTAACATAAAAAAGGGGTTTTCACAGTAGAGTCTTCAGCACCTTGTTGAAGTTGAGGAAGAGAGTATTTTAGGCAATGAAGGCCATTCAAGAAAGCTGGCAGGAGGCTGGGCATGGTGGCTCACACCTGTAATCCCAGCACTTTGGGAGGCCAAGGCAGGCAGATCACTTGAGGTCAGGAGTTCGAGATCACCTGGCCAACACGGCGAAACCCCGTCTCTGCTAAACATACAAAAAAAAAAATTAGCTGGGCATGGTGGCGGGTGCTGTAATTTCAGCTACTCGGGAGGCTGAGACAGAAGGTTTGCTTGAACCCAGGGGTGGAGGGAGGTTGCAGTGAGCCGAGATCGCGCCACTGCACTCCAGCCTGGACGACAGAGCAGGACTCTGTCTCAGGAAAAAAAAAAAAAAAAAGAAGCTAGTGGGTAATTTGAATGCAATTTGCAATGGAATTTTATCTTATGCCAGCTACAAAGAAACCTCATCCTGCTCTTCAAATGCATTCGAGTCTGTTGGGAACCCAGGCAGCCAAGTTTTGTACATTGCGTTTACACATGCCTGTGTATCGTGTTATTTCTGAGGTGAGTCCAATCTCCCTCCGTCATTAAGATCTTCACGTAAGTTTTTCGGGGTGGCCCATCTGAAGTCTACTCCGTGAGGGCCTGTGGAACCCCTTGGACCGAACTCTCCTAAAGGAAGAGGGAACTAGACAGAATGAATTTGCGCAGAGGGGAGACCGGATATCTAGTAGTTTGGTGACTGCCACTTGCCCGAGCCCAGGTTCACCATCTCTTCATGTCTGAGTCCTATGGGAGCAATAACCAAAAGAGCTCCTTCAATTGAGAACACTCACCCAATTAGACAACAAATACCCAAAAGAAACCCCTGCAGGGCATTGGGAGAATAGAAACAGCGTGGCTCGTCTTCCCTTCCTGAGACTGCGGTAACAAATTACCACAAACTAAATTTCACACAACAGAAATTTATTGTCTCACAGTTCTGGAGGTCAGAAGTCTGAAATTAAGGTGTCAGCAGCACCACACTCTCTCCAGGACCCTGGGGGACAATCCGTTCCTACCCTCCTCCAGCTTCCGATGGCTGTCCCAGCATCATTCCACATCTCAGTTTTCCATTGCCTTCTCCTCTGTATGGCTGTGTCTTCTCTGTGTGTCTATCTTTTTT
The DNA here is from genome assembly GCF_003255815.1 of Theropithecus gelada. Lineage (NCBI taxonomy): Eukaryota > Metazoa > Chordata > Mammalia > Primates > Cercopithecidae > Theropithecus > Theropithecus gelada. The sequence goes on along the minus strand of NC_037672.1, from coordinate 85,110,395 downwards.
TTTTTTTTTTTTTTTTTTGAGACAGAGTTTCGCTCTTGTCGCCCAGGCTGGAGTGCAATGGCACGATCTCAGCTCACCACAATCTCTACCCACTGGGTTCAAGCAATTCTTCTGCTTCAGCCTCTGGAGTAGCTGGGATTACAGGGTCCCCGCTACCACGCCTGGCTAATTTTGTGTTTTTAGTAGAGACGGGGTTTTTCCATGTTGGTCAGGCTGGACTTGAATTCCCAACCTCAGGTGATCTGCCCACCTCAGTCTCCCAAAGTACTGGGATTACAGGCGTGAGCCACTGTGCCCAACTCCCCTGTGTGTCTATCCTATAAGGATGCATGTGATTGCATTTGGGGCCCACCTGGATAATGCCGAATAAGCACCTCCTGTCAAGATCCTTAATTTCATCACATCAGCAAAGACCTTTTCTCCCCAACAAGGTAGCATTCACAGATTTAGGGGTTTTATGTGGATATCTTTTGGGGAGTCATTTTTTGCACTACTCCTATATCCTAACAACAGAGTGAAACCTATAAAAACGGAGACATGGTGCCATCTCCCTACTTTGCCCTGCACTTTAGCAGCACAGGATAGCAGTGCCAGACACTGGCAGCAGAGTCCAGGACATAACATAGAAATTGAACTGACTTAATCATAAGGATGCAACATAAACTCCTGTGAGCATTCAGAAATATCTAAGATGAGAAGCAGAGAGGGCTAGAATCCTGCATTATTAACAAGAGGGGACAAGGAATACCCTTCACCCTTACTATTTGACCGTTTTGTACATGAAAAAACTAATACACAAAGCCCATGGTTGGCTTGAAGGAGGTAAGGAATACACTCTGTATCCTCTGGTTGTGACTGTTCAACCCATGCCAAGGGATGCAACTCCCAGTGCAGTGTGCTCTGACTCACAGGGAGCAGTCAGCTTAGTGCCTGTCAAGGTTTCCCTCTCAAACCCCAGGCAGCTGGATCCCGCAGGCTGGTTCTGGATCTGGATGATACGTTCCAGCCCCAGCCTGGCACCAGTTTTAAAGGCCACCTCTGGGTATTTACGGGCTCTGGGAGACGCAGGATGGAAATGACCAACGGCCTGGGATATACACCAGGCCAGAGCCAGAATGCAGGCAGTTCAGGCAGCATGTGCAGTAAATACACACTAAGATGTAGTCAAGCAGGCCCCGCTGTATCAATGCCCTGCAGGCGGCACCAGCATATAAAACAACCTGACAGCAATGGACTGTAGAAGAGACACAGGCTGGCCTGGGTGGGGTGTAGACATTAAACACTCTGTTGAGTATCTGTGGGCAAGTCTTGAGATCTCTAAGTAGAACCTGAGCTTTGTTTCTTTGTTTTTTTGTTTTCTTTTTTTTTAAAGAAAGTACAAATACAAATTATGTGATTCCCTTTTCTCCTCTCAGCCTGCCTTGCTAATCCGCTGCTTGATCGAAGCCGTTTGCTTCCTCCCCACACGCTTTGCTCATCAAGCAACCGCAGCGTGTCTGCCACCTGAGTCATTCTGTCCTGTGCTGCTCTGTCACCTGTGTGTGAAGCCCCTGCGCCCGCCCTCCAGGAGGAAGGAGGCAGAGTGAAGCCAGGCATCTCTGGAGACAGGCGTTTGGCTTTGAAGTAGGAGGGACTCTTAGGATGGAAAGTCTAGGGTAGGAGGGCAGGGGCTTGACTTTCAGCAATAAGGTAGGGAGGTAGGTGGTTTTACTGCAGAGGACCGAGTTTTACTTGCTGTGAGCCTGTTTCGCTCTTTAAGAGCTGAACCTAAGTGTGGTGTTTTTTCTTTTTCTTTTTTTTTTTAAACATAGTTATTTACTTTGGGCTCCAGCTTCCTGCAGTTGCAGTTTCTGTCAGACTAGTTTGTTAAAAAAGCACTTTGAACAAATACCAGAGGAGAGGAAGAAAGCAAAATACTGGCACTTTTGAAAAGTGTTGTTTTTACATGACTTGAATTTTAGTTCCTACTCAGGGTTAAAGAAAGTTCTCTTCAGAATAAAGAGTGCCTGTTGGGTGAGAGAGGATTTGCAACTGAAGTTGGAGATTCTGTGTCATTGGAGGCATTTGTTCATATGCATGGGCTTTAAAACACCAAGAAAAAATATACAGGAGAGTCCTTCCTTTTGTTATATACTAGCTGTGTTCCTGAAAAGGTATATGAAAACATTAAAAAACGGATCCCTATTCAGAATGCAACAGATGAGCTCACTGAAGGGCTCTTACCAGAAAGTCTTACAAATTGAGGCACTTGAAGGGCTGGGACTAGGGTGAGGTAAGCAAGGGGATGCCTAGACTCTCGGTAATTCAGATAAATGGTATTTTAATACAGTATTTTAGCAAATCAAAATTAATGCAAAAAAATTGATCATGAACAAATAACCAAGATGTTAAGTAAAGATAGGATTCACCCCTGCCCCATTCTTTTTGGAGGCTTCAAATATTTGCAATTACTTTATTTTTTGTTTTGAGACAGGGTCTCACTCTGTCATCCAGGTGGGAGTGCAGTGGCATGATCATGGCTCACTGCAGCCTTGACCTGCTGGGCTGAAGCAATTTTTCCATCTCAGCATCCCAACTAGCTGGGACTACAAGCAGGTGCCACCACTCCCGGCTAATTTTGTTTATGTTTTGTACTGACAAGGTCTCACTATGTTACCCAATCTGGTCTTGAACTCCCGAGCTCAAGCGATCCTCCTGCCTCAGCCTCCTATAGTGCTAGTGTCAGAGTCATTTGAACCAGAACAACTCCATTTTGAATAGAGACTAGGTAAAATAAGGCTGAGACCTACTGGGCTGCATTCCCAGAAGGTTAGGCACTCAAGTCACAGGATGAAATAGGAGATTGGTACAAGATACAGGTCACAAAGACCTTGCTGATAAAGCAGTTTGTGATAAAGAAGCCAGCAAAAACCCACCAAATCCACGATGGTGATGAAAGTGACCTCTGGTCATCCTCACTGCTCATTATATTGCTAATTATAATGTATTAGTACGCTAAAAGACTCTCCCACCAGTGCCCTGACAGTTTACAAATGCCATGGCAACGTCAGCAAGTACCCCATATGGTCTAAAAAGGGGAGGAAACCTCAGTTAAGCGGAAAGCTCATGAATAATCTACCCCTTGTTTAGCATATCATCAAGAAGTAACAATAAGTGTAAGCAGCTGAGCAGCCCACGGCGCTGCTCTGCCTATGAAGTAGTCATTCTTTATTCCTTTACTTTCTTCTTTTTTTTTTTTTTTTTTTTTTTTGAGACAGAGTCTCACTCTGTCACCCAGGTTAGAGTGCAGTGACCCGATCTTGGCTCACTGCAAGCTCCGCCTCCCGGGTTCACACCATTCTCCTGCCTCAGCCTCCCAAGTAGCTGGGACTACAGGCGCCCGCCACCACGCCTAGCTAATTTTTTGTATTTTTTAGTAGAGATGGGGTTTCACTGTGTTAGCCAGGATGGTCTGGATCTCCTGACCTCGGATCCGCCTGCCTCAGCCTCCCAAAGTGCTGGGATTACAGGCGTAAGGCACTGCGCCCGGCCTAGTCCCTTACTTTCTTAACAAACTTGCTTTCATATTACTCTATGGATTTGCCTCGAATTCTTTCTTGCAAGAGATCCAAGAACCTTCTCTTGGGGTCTGGATCAGGACCCCTTTCCAGTAACACTAGGATTACAGGCATGAACCACTACATCTGGCCTAGATCTGTTTTCATCAAACCAGAATGTAGGACCACTGTGTGAAGAAGCAGTGGAGGATCCAGTAGGTCCACTAGTGGAAAGGAAAATGGGAGTTTAAATCTACTGTGACCATATGTGGGAGCCTGGACTGACGTTCTCAAGGAGTACTGCTGACACATTTACTTTTTTCTTTTGTTTCTTTATGCCTGGTGGGAAGGAAGTCCTCCTGCCCGTAGAACTGCCTTTGCAAAAATTTTAACAGTGAGACAATTATGGCAGTGAAGGAGAGCTGATCTGGCCAACCTCCGTCTTGCCTTTGGGCTTCAAGCTGCCCTTAATTATTCCTAGGCTTAGGCCAAGCTAACTTTGGGAGACACCTAGTTTCTAGTTTAACTGATAGTACCTTCCCAAAAATTCAACCGCCTTTGTAAAGCTAATGACAGACACAAGACTAGGATGATAGAGAAGCCTGAATTCTGCTAAAGTGTAGACATAAATGATTGCCAGCCATTATTCTGGGGATCACAAGATATCCAACTTCCCCAATTACTCCTCCAGATAACATCACTATTGTATAACCTACGATTGGCCTTTGGAGATATCTTTTCAGGTTTTTTGCATGTCACAACCGATGGCTCCACCTGGACTTGGCCACAGTTCCTGTGGCCCCAGCCAGAAGGGGCTCAGCGAGGATGAAGACCATTTGCCACACCCCTGTGATTGCGCCCCCAACCAATCAGCAGCAAGCACAATTGCCTAGCTACCGCTTCCCCTAAACTATCTTTGAGAAACCCTAGCCTTTGAATCTCTTTGATTTGAGTAATAACTCTGTCTGCCACATGACATGGCCAGCCTTGTGTCTATTAAACTCTTTCTTTATTGCAATGCTGTCATCTCGTGAATTGGTTTTTGTCTGCGCAGCAGGCGGGAAGAACCCACTGGGTTGTTACACCTGGGCAGGCGCTGCTTTCCTGAAGGACCAACTAGGCTGTGATGAGGAAAGGGTAGCGTGAGTACTTTTCGTTCTGTCCCACCAGATCCACTTTGCTCCCTGCTCTGTGCTTTAGTGAGTTGATCTTCATGAACTCTATCAACAGCGATCCCTGGGGCCCTGTGTTCGAATTGGGTTAGGAAAATGGGAGGTAACAGCAGTAGATCAGAGGTTGGGAGAAGAGAGAGGTCACAGTATTGAGTCCCTGGCTCCTTTCCAGCTGGGCTTCAGGTCGGCTGTTTACCTAACTGGTCAGTTTCTTTTCTCAGCTCTTCTCTCTGAGCTTTGTAACCACCCTCAATCCCTTTTGACCTAGAGATGATATTCTAGCACTGGCATGCCTCAGTATCCCTTATGGGTTTCCCTCAACCCCTTTATAAATAGCCTTTTAGTCATCCCTCCTCCGCTGCCCTCTGTAGGTGTAGGGTCTGTCTCTTGCGGAAGACTCTAACACAAGTCGTGAGTACCTATCACCAAGGAAAGGCAGGGGCAGTCCAGGCATCAGGCCCCTTGGCTCTCACAGTTACCTTTCCACTCGGAGAATAACGCAGCCTACCCTGCTTTTCTGGCTTTAGATGCTGTGCACAGTCAAGCGCACCTGTGAATGAGCTGCAGGAAGTTTAAAGAATGGATAATTCCCATTAGTATCATCTCTACCTCTTCGGATTTAAAATATTTATTCAAGAATGAGACGCTTGATCTCCTTCCTGAGAACATCCAATCACATGCCACTGAGAGGGAAAAGCCCCTAGACAGCAGAAATAAATACAACTGAGTAATTGTATCACCACTAAGCCTTCTGACGTGTTCCAAAACATCGAAAAGAGCAGGGATTTCCGGCCCCAGACAAGATGCTCTGTGCCTCTGCGGCTGAGAGGATGACAGGTGAAGCCAAGAAACCAAGAGGCTTTGCTGTGCACACCTTTAAGTTTGTGTCTCATACCATATGGCTCCCCAGAGTCTGCGACTCCTCTAATGACCGCATTTTTCTGGTTGAGGAAGCTATACGATGAGCTTTTTGTACTGCTACATTAAAAAATAGTAATAATAATAAGTGGAGCCAGAAGTTCGATGTGGCACAGGGATTGTGAGCACAGGCCAGCGTTGAAAAGCAGTGGAATCAAGGATTGCATGTGAAAGCCGTGAGTGTGGGGCCTGGGCCTCAGAGCTGCTTCTTCCCCATCAGCACAACCTGATGGAAGGCTGGTCTTTGTAGCAGGAAGCAAGGGGCTCCTAACCTTTTAGAAAAGTGCCACTTCCTAGGTTGTTTCTACCCTTCCTCCGTCCCTCTCCTCCTTTCTTCCTTCCTTCCTCTCTCTTAACCAGAGTTCTCACAAGCAGCAATATCAATAGATTTATTTTCTTTTCCTTTTCCAGCCTAGCACTGAAGGTACCAATAAATATAAACAAAAACGGGCCGGATGCAATAGCTCATGCCTGTAATCCCAGCACTTTGGGAGGCCAAGGCGGGTGGATCACCTGAGGTCATAAGTTTGAGACCAGCCTGGCCAGCATGGTGAAACCCTGTCTCTACTAAAAATACAACAAAAATTAGCCAGACATGGTGGTGGGTGCCTGTAATCCCAGCCACTCAGGAGGCTGAGGCAGGAGAATCGCTTGAACCCAGGAGGTGGAGGTTGCAGTGAGCCGACATCACATCACTGCACTCCAGCCTGGGTGACAAGAGCAAGACTCCGTCTCAAATAAATAAGAGCCATTCAATAAAATTAATCTATGTGATAGTCAAAATAATGGGCACCTTCAGGTGGTAAAGAGAGAGATGGGGAGTGTGTGTGTGCTTGCATGCATGTGTGTAAAATTGCCAAGCTTCACACCAGATTTTTGCACTCTGCTGTATGTAGATTATACCCCAGTTTCTTTTTTAGAATGGTGAGACAAGCTACCTGATAGTGATACTGTGAATTAAAAAGTGTCTGCTTCTACTCCTAACTCTACCACGGAGCTCCCTTACACATTGCTGATCACTGCCTGAAACTCCAGTGTGTAATCTACTTGATAGAATGAAAAAAATAATAATTATAGAGCCACAGGAAGTTGCAAAATAAACATACAGAGAAGTCCTATGCTCACTTCTCCTCCCCTAATAGTAGCATCTTTCGTAACTATAGTACAATATCAAAACCATGAAACTGACATTGGTACAGCCATGGACCTTACTCAGATTTCATCAATTACACTTTCACTCTTTTGTGTGTGTGTGTTTATGGTTCTATGCAATTTTATCACATGCGCATATTCATGTAGCCACCACCACACTCAAGATACAAAACTATTCCATCATCACAACATTTGATAAAATTTTAATAGGAGAAAAAGTTATATTTGCAGTCCTCTCCCAACCCCCCTAAAAGATAAAAGTCCCCTGCTGTATTTACTGTTCTTTTTTTCTGAGGCAGAGTCTCACTCTGTCCCCCAAGCTGGAGTGCTGTGGTGCGACCTCAGCTCACTGCAACGTCCACCTCCCAGGTTCAAGCGATTCTCCTGCCTCGGCCTCCTGTGTAGCTGGGACTACGGGCTTGCACCACAAAGCCTGGGTAATGTTTTTGTATTTTTAGTGGAGATGGGGTTTTGCCATGTTGGACAGGCTGGTCTCAAACTCCTGACCTCAAGTGATCCGCCTGCCTTAGCCTCCTAAAGTGCTGGGATTTCAGGCATGAGTCACTGCGCCTGGCCACCTGTTCTTTATTATACTGAATGGAGTGATGATTAGAAGAATAGGAGACATCTTGCTTCCCTGATTATTGTTATTGACCCAGGGACAACTGTGTAAACTGACTGGGCATTTGGCCCACACAGACTGAGCAGAAGATAAAGAATCTGTGGTTGAGAGGACATTTTCCCTCCCTTTCTCCCTGCCTCACTCTTACATCCCTCTGTTTCTCCAGGTAAACCTCAGTAAGGAAGCATTATAGTCTCTGATGATTTTGGCAGATATCTTACAGTCTAAGGAAAACCAACCTTAGGATGAAGCTAAGGACACCTCAGTGAAGGGGTGGAAGAGGCCTGAGATCTTAATGGCATCTTGAAAAGCTGATTCACGCAGTTACTGGAGCCCATCCTTACTCGGACTTACAGTGAGACAGTGAAATCTCTCATGGTTTTAGTCTATTTAAGTTAGGGTTTTCTGTATGTTTCAGCCAAAAGCAAGATAAATGAAGCGTATCTACAAAAAACCTACAGCTAACATCCTACATAATGGTGAAAGACTGAATGCTTTTCCCCCTAAGATCAGGAACAAGGCAAGAATCCACTCTCACTACCTCTATTCAATATCATACTAGAGGGTCTAGCCCAGGTAATTTGTTAACAAAAAGAAATAGAAGTCACCCTAATTGGAAAAAAAGAAGTAAAACTATCTCTATTCAAAGATGACATGGGCTGGGAGTGGTGGGTCATGCCTGTAATCCCAGCTTGAGGTCAGGAGTTCGAGACCAGCCTGGCCAACATGGTGAAACCCTAGCTCCACTAAAAATACAAAAATTAGCTGGGCAGGTGGTGGGCATCTATAATCCCATTTACTCAGGAGGCTGAGGCAGGAGAATCGCTTGAACTCAGGGAGCAGAAGTTGCAGTGAGCCAAGATTGCGCCACTGCACTGCAGCCTGAGCAACAAAGCAAGATTCTGTCTCAAAAAAAGACCATAAAGATGACATGACATGGTCTCTCATACATAAAAAATTCTAATAAAAACAAATACACAACACACACAAAAACACTAATAAGTTCAACAAGGTTGGAGGATACAAGATTAGTATACAAAAATCAGTTGTATTTTTGTACACTAGCATAAACAATCCACAAATGAAATTAAGAAAACAATTCAATTTACATTAGCACCAAACAGGATAAACTACCTAGGAATAAATCTAACAAAGGAAGTGCAAGATTTGTGCACTAACAACTGCAAAATGCTCTTGAAAAAAATTAAAGAAGACCTCAATAAATAGAAAGACATTTATGGTTATGGATCAGAACACTTAATATTGTTAAGATGGGCCAGGCACTGTGGCACACGCCTATAATCCCAGCACTTTGGGAAGCCAAGGCGGATGGATCACATGAGCTCAGGAGTTCAAATCCAACCTGGGCAACATAGCAAAACCCCACCCCTACCAAAAATACAAAACTTAGCTGAGCATGGTGGCATACATCTGTGGTTCCAGCTACCAAGGAGGCTGAGGCAGAAGGATTGCTTGAGCCTGGGAGGCAGAGGTTGCAGTGAGCTGAGATCACGCCACTGCACTCTAGCCTGGGTGACAGAGTGAGACTCCCTCTCAAAAAAAAAAAAAATATATATATATATATATATATAGTTAAGATGACAATAATCCCCAAATTGACCTACAGATTCAATGCTTCACAATCAGAATCCCAGCTCCCATATGCAGAAATTGACAAGCTGATCCTAAAACTTATATGGAAATTCAAGAATAGCCAAAACACCCTTGAAAAAAGAGCAAAGTTGAAAGATTCATATTTTCTGATTTTAAAACTTACTGAAAAATTATAGTAATCTAGACAATGCAATACTGGCATAAAGACAGACATATAAATCAATGAAATTGAATTGAGAGTCCAGAAATAAAACCTTATGTTTATGGTCAGCTGGTTTTCAACAAGTGCTAAGACAATTCAATGGGTAAAGAATAGTCATTTCAACAGATGGTGCCATGACAAATGGATATTCACATGCAAAAGAATTAAGTTGGACCCCAACATCACACCATATAAAAATATTAACACAAAATTGATCAAAGACCTAAATAGAAGAGCTAAAACTATAAAACGCTAAAAAAGAAAGCAGGTGCACATCTTCATGACCTTGGATTTGGCAATGATTTCTTAGTTATAACATCAAAAACACAACTAACAAAAGAAAAAAAATAGATAAATTAGACTCATCAAAATGTAAAACTTTTGCGAGTCAAAGGATACTATCAAAAAAGTGAAAAGAAAACCCACAGAATGAGAGATAATATTTACAAATTGTATCTGTGATAAGGGACTTGTATCTAGAATATGTAAAAATTTCTTATAGCAACAAAAAGACAACCCAATCAAAAGATGGGCAAATGATTCGAACAGATACTTCCATTCAACAGGCTCACAAGTGGCCAGGAAGCACAAGAAAAGATGCCCCCAGCTTCATTAGTCATTAGGGAAATGGACAATGTAATGGAAACCACAATAAGATACTTCACATCCATTAAGCTGACCATTATCTAAAAGATGGACAATAACAAGTATTGACAAGAATGCACCTTCCTCAAAACTCTCTACCAGGCCAGAGGGTCACATCTGTAACCTCAGCACTTTGGGAGGCTGAGGTGGAAGGATCGCTTGAAGCCAGGAGTTTGGGACTGGCCTGGGCAACAAAGTGAGACCCCTGTCTCTACAAAAGAAAACACAATTTAAAAATTAGCCAGGCTTGGTGGCGCACCACCTGTAGTCCCAGCTACTCAGGCGGCTGAGGAGGGAGGATCCCTTGAGCCCAGGAGTTTGAGGCTGCACTGAGCTATGATGACATCACTGCACTCCATCCTGGGTAACAGCAAGACCACATCTCTTAAAACAAAAACAAAACACAACAAAAACTCCCTATCAAAAACTCTAAAATTTCTGTTCCTCCTTAGGAAAACTTGGGCTTAACCTACAAGGAGAGAGCTCAATTCCTGGAGTGGGTCACTTGTCCACAGTCAATGCATAAAACTTCTAGTTTGGAAATGCATCTTGTGGTGTGGGAGCTGCAATGTGCACCTCAGTGCCCCCTGGAATGAAGGACTTAACCTCCCAGCTGCTAGAAGTGTGACCAGAAGACAGCTCTCATAGGTCAGCTCTCTTTGGGGATTGCCTCTGATTATAAAAAACTGCCTTGCCCAAAGTGAAACCTGTTGCCAGGGATGGACCACATTCAGTGACTAATCAACACAAAGTATAAAGGCCCGACCCCCTCACTCCTACTTAGAGCAACTTTGCAGGACTTCTGTTCCAGATCTCCCCATGGGGTTGACCGAAGCTTTCTGTTGGGTCTGCACCATAACTCATCTTCTCTGTTTGTCCAGTCCTGCTTCCTTTCCTTCCCTTCCACAGGTGGGGAATACTTCCCTCATTCTTTGTAAAAAAATTTTTCCTTCTCTGTAAAAGGGAGTAATTTCTTCAAAGCGTTGTGGGTTCAATGTGTTAGTGTACATGGAGGCACCGAGGACAGTTTCCAGCATGTGGGGTAAGAGCAGTGCTTCCCAGAACAACAAAGAGAGTATTCCTGAATAGCGACTTCCTTTGTTATACCAGAAGGAACTCCCAGACTCTGAATGGCTAAAGTTCTGCAGTTTCTCTCTGTGGGAGGAGAGTTGTTAATTCTTTCATCCTCGTTTGAAACATTGGCCTGCCTGTGTGGGTGGGGCTATCCCCTGTAAATGCGTCAGAATATTCTCTGTGCTCTGTGATAATGCACATTACATTACTCCACGACAGAACCTGTTGCAACACCACCATGCAAGTATGTGCCTTATGAATCTTGAAAAGGGTGGATTGTGATTCATGATGTTTCCTAGGTTTAAATCCATTCCCCTGCCTTTGTTGTTTTGTGTTGTTTTGAGACAGAGTCTCACTCTGTGGCCCAGGCTTGCATGTGATGGCGCTATCTCAGCTCGTTGCAACCTCTGCCTCCTGGGTTCAAGCTATTCTCTTGCCTTAGCCTCCCAAGTAGCTGGGATTACAGGTGTGCGCCACCATGTCCGGCTAATTTTTTTGTATTTTTCGTAGTGGGGGGAGTTCACCATGTTGGCCAGGCTGGTCACCAACCCCTGACCTCAAGTGATCCACCTGCCTCGGCCTCCCAAAGTGCTGGGATTACAGGTGTGAGCCACCATGCCCTGCCTTAGTTTTTCAATCAAATCTAGGAACTATCTCTTGAATGTTGTCTTCCTGAACACGTTTTTGGAAACTCTGATCTCTTCAACATAATTATGTTAATTTAGGAGGATATTTTCCCGAAAGTAACAGCAGGCTAGGAGTTAAATAGGGCATGCTGGTCAGTAGTTTGTGGCCATGACACTAATAGTCACAACTACTCTTCATCGAGCACCTACTAGGTGCCAAGCATTGTGCTGAGAGCTTTGTAAGTATCACCTCATTAAACTCTGAAGGCCAAGCATGGTGGCTCATGCCTGTAATCCCAGCATTTTGAGAGGCTGAGGTGGGTGGATCTCTTGGGTCCAGGAATTCGAGACCAGCCTGGGCAACATAGTGAAACCCTGTCCTACAAAAGAAATAGGCAGGCATGGTGGCACACACCTCTAGTCCCAGCTACTTGATGGGCTGAGGTAGGAGGATCTCTTGAGTCCAGGAGGTTGATGCTGTAGTGAGCCAAGATCATGCCACTACACTCCAACCTGGGCAACAAAGTGATATCCTGTCTCAAAAAAAAAAAAAAAAAAAGGCTGGGCGCAGTGGCTCATGCCTGTAATCCTAACACTTTGGGAGGCCAAGGTGAGATTGCTTGAGGCCAAGAGTTGAAGACCAACCTGGCCAACATAGACCCTGTATCTTTTTTTTTTAATAAATTAAAATAAAAAACTTTTTAAAATATCTCTTAATCCTTTTAAAGTCCCACTTAGAGATAAGGAAATAGAGGAGCAGAAAGTTGAAATAATTTGCCCAAGTTTATACACGTCAACAAGTAGTGGAGTCAAGATTCAAATCCAGGCTGGGCACAGTGGCTCACGCCTGTAATCCCAGCTCTTTGGGAGGCCGAGGTGGGTGGATCACCTGAGTTCAAGAATTCGAGATCAGCCTGGCCAACATGTTGAAACCCTGTCTCTACTAAAAATACAAATATTAGCCAGGCACGGTGGTGCACGCCTGTAGTCCCAGTTACTCAGGAGGCTGAGGCAGGAAAATTGCTTGAACCCAGGAGGCGGAGGTTGCAGTGAGCCGAGATCGCACCACTGCACTCATCTGGGCAATAGAGTGAGACTCTGTCTCAAAAAAAAAAAAAAAAAAAAAAAAATTCAAATCTAGGTCTGTCCAAGTTCATGAATGTGAATTTCTGGTTTGAACAAGATGGGATAAAGGTAGTATTCATCATCTTCTCTTTCTGGAAATTAGCCAAAAAACAAAAAGAGATGCAAAGACAAAATTCTCTTTCCTAGAAAGTAGATATGATAGTCTATTCCCCCAAAATTAATATATTGAAATCCTAACCTCCAAGGTGATGATATTAGGAGGTGGGGCCTTTGGGGGTGATTAGATCATAAGGGCAGAGCCCTTGTAAATGGGATTAGTACCCTCATAAAGCAGGCCCACGGGAACTCATTTCTTCCTACCACCATGTGAGAACATGGTAAGAAGACAGCATCTATGAACCAGAAAGTGGGGCCTCGCCAGACATCAAATCCGATGGCATCTTGATCTCAGACTTCCTAACTCCAGAACTATGAGAAATTTCTGTAATTTATAAGCTACCCAGTTTATAGCATTTTGCTATAGGAGCCCAAATGGACTCAGACAGTAGGAAATAGATAAAACCCAGGTCCCCAATTACTTGGAAGGGCTGCCGAAAGCAGTAAAGATCAAGCAAGGGGGCATGTGGGAGGAAGTAGAGAAGCAGAGAAAAGAGCCTACAGCCAGAAGACACAATGGCTCTGTGTGTGTGTGTGTGTGTGTGTGTGTGTATGTGTGTGTAAAGGGACTTAAGAATTCTTGGCTGAGCACAGTGGCTTACGCCTGTAATCTCAGCATTTTGAGAGGCCGAGATGGGAGGATCACTGGAGCCCAGGAGTTCAAGACCAACCTGGGCAACAGAGCGAGACCTCATCTCTACAAAAACTTTTAAAAATTAGCTGGGTATGGCGGCGTGCACTTGTAGTCCCAGCTACTAGGGAGACTGAGTGGGGAGGATTGCTTCATCTCAGGAGCTCAGGGCTGCAGTGAGCAATGATGGCGCCACTGCACTCCAGCCTGGGCAACAGAGCGAGACACAGTCTCTTAAAAAAAAGAGAGAGAGAGAGAGAGAGAGAATTCCTGTAATATTTACCTACAGCAATCATTCTTTTGCAGGATGTTTATCTTGTATATACTGTAAACCAAAGGCACAGGCCTAGGCCTTTCCCACCAAAGATGACAAATAACGCTACATTTCCCTCTCATTGCCTAATTCTATTAGCTTAAGCCCTCAGTTAGCTTGCCTTGTCACTGGAAATCCCTGGAATACAAGTGCTAACTTGTATCTGAAATCCATCCCAGTTGCCCCCTGCCTTGTCAGCAATGATCAATCCATCTTAAGCCACCCTGGACCACCATGTGCTCTGCCATAGCCCTGCCCTGGAGGTTTCTTTTTGTTTTGTTTTGTTTTTTGTTTTGAGGCAGAATCTCACTCTGTCACCCAGGCTGGAGTGTGGTGGTGCAATCTCAGCTCGCTGCAACCTCCACTTCCTGGGTTCAAGCAATTCTCCTGCCTCAGCCTCCCTAGTAGCTGGGATTATAGGCACCCACCACCATGCCTGGCTAATTTTTGTATTTTTAGTAGACACAGGGGTTTCACTATGTTTGCCAGGCTGGTCTTGAACTAGAGACCTCAAATGATCCGCCCACCTCAGCCTCCCAAAGGGCTGGGATTATAGGCATGAGCCACCATGCCTGGCCTCCCCTGGAGATTTCTATTATAAAATACCCTCTCTCTGGGGGCTGCTGCTCTCCCCTGTACTGCTTCACCCCAACCAGACACAGACCTTGCCCTTATTTCCACAGAGTACTAACTAAAACTAGGCTATGATGTTTCACAGAGATTCTTTAGAAGCTTCTAGTTAACATAAGGGAATTGTAACACAGGCCTAGAAACTTCACAGGTCTAGGACTTCCCACAGCAATCCCTTGGGGAACACAGTTTTGCTTAAACCTCAGCCTGCAATCATGTAGTAAAGGCACTGAACATCACTTCTTCCCTGACCTCATGGGTGAGTCTTTGGGTACGTCTCCTCTTCTAAGGGTCCAGGCCCAAGGAGAGGAAGGATTTGCCGACTCATGCCAGTATAAGGCCTCCTTCCAACAGCTTCATTTCACATTTCAGGACCTAGCCTATCCCAGAATGACTGGCAGCAGAAATGGCCCATCCCTGACCAGCAGAGCTAACCTTGCCCCAACTGGGATGAGTAGTTTTTCAAGAGGTCCAGGTAACTCAGAATTTTATAGGATCATAGTCTAACACGGGTTAAACATAGAAAAACCAATCCAGGTTATTTTTTAAAATCTCCTTTAATTGAAAGGGACAACCCTCCAGCTATTTTCGGATCTTGTTTCTTGATCTCTTGTAAGTAACTGTTTGCACGGTAATATGTCTGTGTACTTTTACCAAAAATAAGAAATAATATATTTTCTATACCTTTACATAATTTAGCTCCTTAGACCATGTGTATCAAACCCATTCACTCTAGAAGATGTGGTAGCCAGTCTCTGAAGACAGCCCAAAATGAGCCACATCTCCTGGTATTAAATCTTTATGTGGTCTTCTAACACAGAATCTGGGCTAACCTCATGGTTCATTTATCCAATAGAACATGGCAGAAATGACACTGTACTAGTTCTAGGACTAAGCCTAAAGAAAGCTTCTGTTTTTGTACTTTTAAAAACCCTGAAGTGGCCGGGAGCAGCAGCTCACGCTTATAATCCCAGTACTTTGGAAGGCCGAGGTGGGTGAATCACCTGAGGTCAGGAGGTCAAGACCAGCTTGGCCAACATGGTGAAATGCTGTCTCTTCTACAAATACAAAAATTAGCTGGGTATGGTGGCATGCACCTGTACTCCCAGCTACTTGGGAGGCTGAGGTGGGAGGATCTCTTGAACCTGGGAGGTGGAGGTTGTAGTGAGCCAAGATCGCACCATTGCACTTCACCCTGGGCAACAGAGTAAGATTCCATCTCAAAACAAAACAAAACAAAACAAAAATTAGCTGGGCATGGTGGCATGCACCTGTAGTCCCAGCAACTTGGGAGGATAAGGCAAGAGAGTCGCCTGAACCCAGGAGGTGGAGGTTGCAGTGAGCCAAGATCGTGCCACTGCACTCCAGCCTGGGCAACAGACGGAGACTCCGTTTACAAAAAAATATATATATATATATTTATATATATGTATATATAAATATATATATATGAAGAACATGTGATATCTATTCATTCAATCATCCATTCGTTCAACAAATATTCAATGAGTACCAGTTATAGGACAGACACTCTTCAAAACACTGAGAACTCAATTCTAGCTGTCCTGTCACTGCTGCAACTATTATAGAGCATTTTTTAGTCTACAAAGTTATTTCTCCTGATGTATTAAATTGGTCACCAAACCCTTAAAACTCCCAAAGATAAGGCTATTTTCCACCATCCATAAAGATTGGTAAGATTTGTTTTCATAACTTCAGCACTGTGTAATGATGGTTATTGTGGCCCCGAATTATTTCAAATGTAAAGAATGATGGTGACATCTCTGCAAAGAGAAAAGCCTAATAGAAGTTTCTCATCAATAAGTGGTCATAAATGTAGGTGATGATGCCATTACAAAAACACCACTTATGAATAATACAATGCGCTTGAAATCTAAGTACGCTTCTCAATAACAGAAACGACACAAGCTGACATAAATAAGTGGCCAGTGCGTTGTGATAGCAAGTGTTTTATAAATACCTACTTACCTCATATTAAACTTAGGTGGGAAATGGTGGTGGGGCAGCTACACTCACATATGGTCCTTTCTAGTTCCTGAGTACTTCTCAGAATATTTTTCACAAGGTGGTCAGTTTCTTGCTCCACGCCTCATGTCAATGTGCAGATTTCCTTAGGTGGACCTGCTAAATTATTGAATAGACCCAGGCAAATGATATACTAAATATTTGATTAGTACCAAGAAAAACATTTGAACACACAGTGATATTTTCTAAAAATAGATAAATTCTAGAAGCTGCAGGGTTGAAAAACAAAGGATAGTGTGCATTTCTTACATTTAAAATGTAGGCATTAACAATGTATTTGCCAAAATGTGGTTGTCTATTTTCATATATGAAAAACAACGGCCGGGCGCGGTGGCTCAAGCCTGTAATCCCAGCACTTTGGGAGGTTGAGGTTGGCGGATCACGAGGTCAGGAGATCGAGACCATCCTGGCTAACACGGTAAAACCCCATCTCTACTAAACATACAAAAAATTAGCCGGGCATGGTGGTGGGCACCTGTAATCCCAGCTACTTAGGAGGCTGAGGCAGGAGAATGGCGTGAACCCGGGAGGTGGAGCTTGCGGTGAGCCGAGATAGTGCCACTGCACTCCAGCCTGGGCAACAATCTCAAAAAAAAAAAAGAAAAAAGAAAAGAAAAACAACGTGAACACATTTGATATGAGTAGCTGCATGATAGCAGTCATTTGAAATGTGTCCCTCAGAGGCTATATCTAGGAGTCAAGAAATTTAAGATCTACTTTTGTTTTTCAGTCTGGAGTGAAGTTAGCAAGTGTTGAAAGCTGTTAATTTTAGAGATGATGGAAAGTGATGAAAAAGAGAATAAGAATGCCCTGTTTTCCTATGACTTCAAAGAATCCTATAGACATAACTCCATTCATCTAAGAGAATAACTCTGCTAATTATGTTATACATATTATACATAATTATATTGTTATATATAATAAACTAATTTCTTAGTTGCTTGTTTTATAGAAAGAGAGTTCAGGTCTTGGGAAAAGAATTGAGCAAAAGTGGAAAAACTAGAAAGAAACTTTTAGATCTTCTAACTCTTTGGCTTAGATCATAGCTTCTTTGTAACTTGAGACACCTTTTCCTCCTGTTCTAGCTGGTTCAGTGGATTGTGAGCGCCTAGAGAGTGAGAATGTATCTTTTTTTTTTCTCCACCTAGTTTCCATGTCACTACTCACTCTTGATTGTCTTCCCATCTCTCAGCTCACTTTCCAATCTTTTTCCAGTAAGCTTCTCTTCTATTAGATACTTCTTAAGTCTTGCAGTTATTGGTCCCTCCTTGAACCACTTCCTTCCTTTTTTTAAATTGAGACTGCATCTCACTGTGTTGCCCAGGGTGGTCTCTAACCCCTAGGCTTAAGCGATCCTCCTGCCTCAGTCTCTCCAGTAGCTGGAATTACAGGCACGCACCACTGCACCGAGCTCCTTTTTTTTTTTTTTTTTTTGAAACAGAGTCTCACTCTGTCTCCCAGGCTAGTCTCACTCTGTCTCCCAGGCTAGAGTGCAGTGGCACAATCTCAGCTCACTGTAACTTCCACCTTCCAAGTTCAAGCAATTCTCATGCCTCAGCCTCCCGAGTAGTTGGGATTACAGGCGTGTGCCACCATACCTGGCCAATTTTTGTATTTTTAGTAGAGATGGGGTTTCGCCATGTTGGCCAGGCTGGTCTCAAACTCCTGACCTCAGGTGATCCACCCACGTTGGCCTCCCAAAGTGCTGGGATTACAGGAGTGAGCCACATGCCCAGCCTAAATTTTAGCTCGTGTAGTGGAGGTGTTAGCGCATCTCAATGAGACTATCGGACACTCTGTTTTGGTATCTGCTGCCACCTCTCTGCTAGCTACTCCTATCAGAGCAGTAGTGATGATGGTCTGTGTTCACTGCCCTCAGCATAGGGTTGGTAGAGAAAAAATGTAGACAGGAAAGGATAGTTTTCTTAGTTTTTCCATTTAAAAGTAGACTGTGAGGCTGGACACGGCATGGTGGTTTATGCCTGTAATCCTAGCCCTTTGGGAGGCCAAGGCAGGCAGATCACCTGAGGTTAGGAGTTCAAGACCAGCCTGGCCAATATGGCAAAACCCATCTGTATTAAAAAATATCAAAAAATAGCCAGGCGTGATGGCAGGTGCCTGTAATTCCAGCTACTCGGGAGGCTGAGGCAGGAGAATCACTTGAACCTGGGAGGCAGAAGTTACAGTGAGCCGAGATCCTGCCATCACACTCCAGCTTGGGTGACAAGAGGGACACTCCGTCCCAAAAAAAAAAAAAGGAAAAAAGAAAAAATAGACTGTGAGGCTCATTCCAGAAGCAGTAGCCTGAAGGAAAATATATTTAGTCTAAAAATCCTTTCTTTTGATCATCAGAATCTGGCTTTTGAACATCAGAAGCTAAAATCCCAAAAAATGTAGAGTGGTAAAGTATTTATATCATCAATGAGTTTGGAAGAAGACATGCTCATGTATGAGTTTTGGGGCATGGTGGCTCACACCTGTAATCCAAGCACTTTGGGAGGCCGAGGTGGGTGAATCACTTGAGGTCAGGAGTTCCAGACCAGCCTGGCCAACATGGTGAAACCCCATCTCTACCAAAAATACAAAAATTAGCCAAGCTTGATTTCAGGTGCCTGTAATCCCACCTACTCAGTAGGCTGAGGCAGGAGAATCACTTGAACCCAGGAGACGGAGGTTGCAGTGAACCGAGATCACACCACTGCACTCCAGCCAGGATGACAGAGCAAGATTCTATCTCAAAAAAAAAAAAGTTTGCCCCACTCTAGAGGATATAAAGATCCCCGACAGGGTGGAGGCACAGAAATAATTCCGATAGGTATGCTATCTTGCACCATTCCAAGTCTAGAGAGGAGCAAGGGGAAATAAAAGAAATTCCAGATTGGCTGGGGTCTCCAAAGTGGAGGGAATCTGCTGCTAAACATCAGTCTCCACCAGGTATGTGGCTCATACCTGCAGTCCCAGTGTTTTGGGAGGCCGAGATGGGAGGATTGCTTGAAGCTAGGAGTTTGAGACCAGCCTGGGCGACATAGTGGGATCCCACTTCTACAAAAAATAAACCAATTAGCCAGGTCAGGTGGCACGTGCCTATAGTCTCAGCTAATCTCAGGAGGCTGAGAAAGGAGGATGGTTTGAGCCCAGGAGGTCAAAGCTGCAGTGAGACATAATCTGCCACTGCACTCCAGCCTGGGCAATAGAGCAAGACCCTGTCTCAAAAAGATAAAATAAAACAAAAGTCAGTCTCATATAGTCTTCTTGCATCCAGCATAGGCTGGGCATAGATCATAAATGTTGAAGCCAAGAGCACATGAAACCGCCCCACTACCCTACCTATAGCCTTCTAGTCAGGTGAACAAGCAGCCAAATTTCTCCCATTCCCTGGGAGAGGTGTGAAGGCAACTGACAGAGCAGATGATTTAGGATTAGGAAGAAGGAACATGGCAACAGATAATCCCCTGGACGTTCTGACCAGAGATCTGATGACAAAATAAACATCTCAAGAGATTCCAGTGAGAAAGATGAAGAATAACCAAAGGCCAGATAAAATGTGACCATTGAGGCTGAGCACGGTGGCTCAGGCATGTAATCCCAGCACTTTGGGAGGCTAGGCAGGAGGATCATTTGAGCCTAGAAGTTCAAGACCAGCCTAGACAACATATCAAGACCCCCATCTTTAATTTTAAAATCAAAATTTATCAAAATAAATACATAAATAAGAATGTGGCCACTGAGCCCTAGACACCACCTAGTCTCTCCCCAACCTCACCAGAATGCACCAACATAACGCTCAGAATTGAGATGCAACCCTGCGGTGAAGAGGAGAGAGGCAAGAGTTTGATTGGCTGAGAAAGTCCTATTGGCTAAAGATTAAATTTCTGCCGTTAGGCAGAATGGGGACTCAAGTTGAAAATCAAGTTTATTGAGCGAGGCACACAGTAGTGTGCACCTTTAATCCCAACTACCTGGGGAGGCTGAGGTGGAAGGATTGCTGGAGCCCAGGGGTTAGACACTAGCCTGATAACACAGTGAGATCCCATCTCAAAAAATAATCGTAATAATAATCAAGTTCACTTAGAACAAAAATTAGAAAAGCTTTGTTTCTTGCAAACCCAACTATGTATGTTGAAATTTGTTCAAGATGCACTAGTTTTTATCTGTTCACATGACTGTCTACCCAGTGGGCTATAAACTCATCAATGGTAGGGACTGTGTCTTTTCATCTCTGAATCCCCAGCACATATCATAAAGACTGAAACAGAGGCTGAATATATGTTCAGTGGATTCAGCCACTTGATCCCCATCCAAGCATGACATATCCAATGTTGCCAAACACCCTGGGTGGGGAAGCTAATCCGTGAGCGCAATCTATTTAGCCAGAGCTCCATATGCGTTTTGGACAGAGAAGAGGAGATAGTGGGGGCGGTAGGGAGGCAACCTGTGGGAAATACCAGGAGATGCCTTTGTGTAATCATCACTAGAAATTATAAGCTTATAAAACCACGGAGAATTTTTTCAGGGCTGGAAGAATCTCTGTAGGATCTAACCCAAAACAAAGTCAGGCATTTTTGCTCCAAAGCCTGTAGACAGAGCTGGTTTTAGAGCAGGTGGATTTTACCTTTGCCTCCAAGTGTGATTTTAAAGACCCAAGCAGCTCCCTGCAAATCTTCCCCATCTGCTGTTGCTGGGTGATACCTGGTATTCCACTTTCAATACTCCTTCCAATTCTTTAACCTGAAATCTTATTCCTTGCTAAAATGGAGACAGATTTGAGAAAAGAAATATTTTTAGTTACTATCAGCCTTTTATCCTTTGAGCTGACCAAAAGAGCGGAATAATTTTTTCTTTTTTTTTTAAGACAGAGTCTCACTCTGTTGCCCAGGGTGGAGTGCAATGACGCGGTCTCAGCTCACTGCAACCTCCGCCTCCCAGGTTCAAGTGATTCTCCTGCTTCAGCTTCCTGAGTAGCTGGGATTACAGGTGCCCTCCGCCACACCTGGCTAATTTTTGTATTTTTAGTAGAGACGGAGTTTCACCATGTTGGCCAGGCTAGTCTCAAACTGCTGACCTCATGATCCGCCCGCTTCGGCCTCCCAAAGTGCTGGGATTACAGGAGTAAGCCACCACACCCAGCCCGAGTGGAGGAATTTTTAAAACAAGAGACAGGTTGGATGGAGAGGTAGAGAGTAACAGGTACGTGGAAGTTGGGAAGGAGGCTCCCTGAGTGGAGAAAAGACAGAACAGAGAATCCCAGGGTGCAGATCCTCTGTAGGCTTTGCAGTTCTGCAGCATAGGGCCTCCTATACCTATGCAAGAACAGGATGTGGATCTTGATGTGGGAGGACTGGAGAAAGAAAATAGAGGTGCTCCCCATCCCCCCACTGCCTCACATTAGTCATTGGCGCCTTGAGAATTGTCCTGGCCTGCTTAGCAGCTGTTTTCTGTCTTGGATGAATTGGTGCTTTTCTAAGAAGAAAGAGAGCTGTGATGGACTGCAGCAGAAGTAAACCCTGCGGCATGCACCAACTCACCAAATTGATTCCTGGGCTTGGGATACAGAGAACTTTGTAATTATGAGACTATAATGCTTGTAAATTGGCTTGAGGAAATTAGACACAGAAACCCGATTGCCAGGAGCGATGAGATAAGATAGATTTGTTGGAGCCAAATGGATTTTGTGGATGCGAGCTTCTTGGAGGCTTGGGTTTTCTGTTAAGAAGACATCACCGAGCTAAATCTAATGACTGCAAGAGGCAGCTCTCGCTTTCCAAAGCAAAGAAACAGCGGTAGTGCTGGTGAAGACACGACAGGCACAGTCTGAAGGTCTGTCTGAGAATTTTTTGGAAAGATTGACTGCCAAGCAGCCCACGTTTCTCCTCATTTAACTAGGTCTTCTCAAGCAGGATGAAAAGGATCTAAGTTCATCTCTGCTGTGCTTGTGTTCAAGTGACTGATTAAGTCATGGACACACTGGTATGGCTTAGAAACAAATCCATAGCCATTGTTTTAGTCTGTTGAAGCTGCTGTAACAAAATCCCATAAATTGAGATAAACAACAGAAGTTTATTTTTCACAGTTCTGGAGGCTGGGAAGTCTAAGATTAAGGCACCAGCAGATTTGATACGTGGTAAGGCCTGCCCTCTAGTTCATAGCCAGTGATAGCTGGCTACCTTCTTACTGTGTCCTCACGTGGTGAATGGGCCAGCTAGCTCTCTGGAATCTCATTTGTGAGGGCTCTGTCCTCCTGTTCTAATCACATGCCAAATGTCCCACCTCCTGCTAACCATCACCTCTGGGGTTAGAATTTCAACATATGAATTTTGGAAGGAAACAAACATTCAGACCACAGCAATCATTGATTGTACCTTAGGTGTATTTGGAAACTTAGCACCTCCAAATGGAATGGAGTCAGGAAGACTTAAGTGATGTAATTTCTTTTTTTTTTTTTTTTTGGTGGGAGGGGACAGAGTCTTGCTCTGTTGCCCAGGCTGGGGTGCAGTGGCCCAATCTCAGTTCACTACAGCCTTCCAGGTTCAAGCAATTCTAGTACCTCAGTCACCCGAGTAGCTGGGATTATGGGCGTGCACTACCATGCCTGGCTAATTTTTGTATTTTTAGTAGAGATGGGATCTCACCATGTTGGCTAGGCTGCTCTTGAACTCCTGAAGTCAGGTGATCCACCCATCTCGACCTCCCAAAAGTGCTGGGATTACAGGAGTGAGCCACTGTGCCCGACCAAGTGATGTAACTTCTACTTCTCTTTTCTCTTTGATCTTTACCCTCCCTGACAATGGCTCTGCCAACTTCTCAGCCTCTCAGTTGGCATGGTGAAGTGAGCTCTGTGCTAAGAGCCAAGGATATTCTTGTTGATTCTACATCGGGGAAAAGAATCACCAGCACATCTCAATATAGGTTAACAGGACTTTAGTGCTTGAGTTTGAAAAGTGATGGGTAAATAATAATAATAATATGTCTCCAGGTTCCCCTTACAGTTTTCACAGAGGATGAAACTAGACTGCAGTGAAATGTCCCTTCACTACACTGAAGAGGCAACTGCAGATACAAGAATAAATAGGAGTATAAGAATAAATTGCCGGGCGTGGTGGCTCACGCCTGTAATCCCAGCACTTTGGGAGGCTGAGGCGGACGGATCACGAGGTCAGGAGATTGAGACCATTCTGGCTAACACAGTGAAACCCCGTCTCTACTAAAACTACAAAAAATTAGCTGGGCATGGTGGCGGGCACCTGTAGTCACAGCTACTCGGGAGGCTGAGGCAGGAGAATGGCGTGAACCCGGGAGGCGGAGGTTGCAGTGAGCCAAGATCGTGCCACTGCACTCCAGCCTGGGTGACAGAGTGAGACTCCATCTCAGGAAAAAATAATAATAATAATAAATCCACACTGATGTCTAGACTGAAAAAACACTGAAAGCAAATCAAGTCATTTGCAATGCTGGGATTGGTGCCTTAAAATCAAAATAACTAAAAAAATTGGCAATTCACCTAGAATTACAATCTTTAAATGTGTCATGTCAATATTTATGCATATGTACATGTTTAATAAGTGAGGGTTTTTCTTGGGTGGTTGTTGTTGTTGTTGTTTAGTGTCTTGAAATGTGTTTAGCTGTTTCCTACTTCTCTTGAGATTAAGTGGTGACTTTTACAAAGTAGTCACTTGTTGGGAGCAGGCCCCCCAAAATCTGGCCATAAACTGGCCCCAAAACTGGCCATAAACAAAATCTCTGCAGCACTGTAACATGTTCATAATGGTCCTAACACCCAAGCTGGAATGTTGTGGGTTTACGGGAATGAGGGCAAGGAACACCTGGCCCGCCCAGGGCGGAAAACCACTCAAAGGCATTCTTAAGCCACGAACAATAGCCTGAGCGATCTGTGCCTTAAGGACATTCTCCTGCTGCAGTTAACTAACCCAACCTATTCCTTTAATTTGGCCCATCCCTTCATTTCCCATAAGGGATACTTTTATACCTACGTTTGAGGCTTTTCCTTTTCCTTTTAGTTAATTTAATATCTATGGAAACAATGCTAATGACTGGTTTGCTGTTAATAAATACGTGGGTAAATCTCTGTTCGGGGCTCTCAGCTCTGAAGGCTGCGAGACCCCTGATTTCCCACTTCACACCTCTATATTTCTGTGTGTGTGCCTTTAATTCCTCTAGTGCCTCTGGGCCTGACCAAGCTGGTCTCGGTGGTCACCACAGTTGTCTTTATTATCTTTACATTTGCATTTAATTTATAAACATTTTTCATTTGAACTATATGCTGGACATATCCCTTAAGTGAAATAAGGCAAATTGCCCTAGTAAGGAAATTGGAAAGGAGAGGCAATGAGAGGGGGGTAAGCCCCATGTTCCCACTCTCACTTGCAATTCACATTCACAAGTTGTTCATCCCATGTGTGCCACTTCCCTGCTCCTCTCTTGCTTCTAAAATTACCCCAAGATCCTCTGGCCAATTTTCCTCCAGGATGAAAGCACATTTGTGGTGAAGGAACTTTCCCGGCGGTCACTCCTTATGGTTGCTTCTCCTGAGGAAGTGGACACAGATGGGATGGAGAGGAACTGGCCCCCTTTCTCCTGCCCCACTGTTTCCTTGCCTCTGCTCTTCCATGGTGACCCCTGGAGACCAGGAAATCTCTGACAGTCCCTTCCTCATTCCTACAGGTGATAGGGACAGCTAGATGTCTACCCACCGCCATTTCCCTGCTACAGACTGAATGTTTGTCTTCCCAAAATTCATATATTGAAATCCTAATCCTCGATGTGATGGCATTTGGAGATTGGCCCTTTTGGGGGTGATTAGGATTATTTGAGGTCATGAGGGTGGAGCCCTTGTGATAGGATCAATGCCCTTATAAAAAGAAGAGGAAAGGGCCGGGTGCAGTGGCTTACGCCTGAAATCCCAGCACTTTGGGAGGCCAAGGCAGGTGGAACACAAGGTCAGGAGTTCGAGACCAGCCTGGCCAATATGGTGAAACACCGTCTCTACTAAAAATACAAAAATTGGCCAGGCGTGGTGGCAGGCACCTGTAGTCCCAGCTACGTGGGAGGCTGAGGCAGAAGAATCGCTTGAACCCAGGAGGCAGAGGTTGCAGTGAGCCGAGATCACGCCACTGCACTCCAGCCTGGGCGACAAAGCAAGACTCTGTCTCAAAAAAAAAAAAAGAGGAGGAGACAGGGAATCTTCCTCTCTACTCACCAACATTTGAGGATATAAGACAGCCATCTACAAACCAAGAAGTGGGACCTCATCAGACACTGGATCTGCCAGCACCTTGATCTGAGACTTCCTAGCCTCCGGAGCTGTTAGATGTAAATTTCTATCGTTTAAACCATTCAGTCTATGTTATTCTATTATAGTAGCCCATACTAAGACTTCTCCTTTCTTCCTTGCCAATGAAACCTTTACTTTATTGCAAATGTCAATATGACCAGTTTAAGAAAACTACTTTTCCCAGTCTCCCAAGTGAATAGGCATGAGTAAGTGGCAAAATATTGGCTGGCAAGATGGAAATAGAAATCGTTGAGTAGGACATCTATAAAGCTTCTTAAAGGGGGGAAATGGCTCATCTGTGGGCCCCTTAAAATTTTTCCCTTCTTCTTTATTACTTATGCATACTAAGCACAAACACGGCACCACTACATATATTACAAGGATATATGCATATTCAAGAGCACATCTCAATCACACCAGAGCAGGATGCCTGCAGGAGGCACATACACAAACACGCACACACACACAACTTTAGGTTTAGGGGTACATGTGAAGGTTTGTTACATTTGTTGTACAGATTATTTTATCACTCAGGTATTAAGCCCAGTACCCAATAGTTATCTCTTTGTGGTTTTGATTTGCATTTCTCTAATGATCAGTGATATTGAGCTTTCTTTCATATGCTTGTTGGCCGGATGTATGTCTTCTTTTGAAACGTGTCTGTTCATTTCTTTTGCCCACTTTGTAATGGGGCTGTTTGCTTTTCTCTTGTAAATTTAAGTTTCTTATAGATGCTGAATATTAGACTTTTCTCAGATGCATAGTTTGCAAATATTTTCTCCCATTCTGTAGATTGTCGTTTACCCTGTTGATAGTTTATTTTGCTGCGCAGAAGCTCTTAAGTTTACTTAGATTCTACTTGTCAAATTTTGCTTCTCTTACAATTGCTTTTGATGTCTTTGTCATGAAATCTTTGCCCATTTTTTTGTCCAGGATGGTATTGCCTAGGTTGTCTTCCAGGGTTTTTATAGTTTTGGATTTCACATGTAAGTCTTTAATTCATCTTGAGTTGTGTGTATGGTGTAAGGAAGGGGTCCAGCTTCAATCTTCCGCATATGGCTAGCCAGTTATCCCAGCACCATTTATTGAATAGGGAGTCTTTTCCCCATTGGAAAAACAAATTTTGTAAAAGAGAGAGGAGGTCAAGAAGGAGGATCAGGCTGGGCACGGTGGCTCACACCTGTAATCCCAGCACTTTGGGAGGCCGAGGCAGGTGGATCACCTGAGGTCAGGAGTTCGAGACCAGCCTGGGCAACATGATAAAACCCCATCTCTACCAAAAATACAAAAATTAGCTGGGCGTGGTGGTGGGCACCTGTAGTCCCAGCTACTCGGGAGGCTGAGGCAGGAGAATTGCTTGAACCCGGGAGGTGGAGGCTGCAGTGAGCCAAGATTGCGCCGCTGCGCTCCAGCCTGGATGACAGAGCAAGAATGTGTCTCAAAAAAAAAAAAAAAAAAAAAAAGAGGAGGACCACTCACACCTATAATCCCAGTAATCCCAGCACTTTGGGAGGCCAAGGTGGAGGCTTGCTTGAGGGTAGATGTTTGAGATCAGCCTAGGCAACATGGTAAGACTCCATCTCCACACACACACAAAAATTTTTTTAATTTAGCTGAGCATGGTGGTGCCTGCCTTGTAGTCCTGGACATAGTGACACACTCCTGTAGTCCCAGCTTCTCAGGAGGCTGAGGAGGGAGGATCACTTTAGCTCAGGAGTTTGAAGCGGCAGTGAGCCCTGATAGTGCCACTGTACTCCAGCCTAGGTGACAAGGCAAGACCTTGTTTCAGAAAAACAAAAACAAACAAAAAACAGAAAAAAGGGCTCTGTACAGGCTGTTGATAAGAATGTTTTCTAGGGCCGGGCGCGGTGGCTCACGCCTGTAATCCCAGCACTTTGGGAGGCTGAAAGCGGGCGGATCACGAGGTCAGGAGATCAAGATCATCCTGGCTAACATGGTGAAACCCCGTCGCTACTAAAAATGCAAAAAATTAGCCGGGCGTGGCGGCGGGCGCCTGTAGTCCCAGCTACTCGGGAGGCTGAGGCAGGAGAATGGCGGGAACCCGGGAGGCGGAGCTTGCAGTGAGCCGAGATTGCGCCACTGCACTCCAGCCTGGGCAACTGAGCAAGACTCTGTCTCAAAAAAAAAAAAAAAAAAATGTTTTCTGAAATAGGTGTTATGGGTGTTTTTATTTAACTCAGTTGTCTGCACCTTATGTCCTGGAAGGGAGGGGAACAGGGAGAGGAGAGATGAAGAATCAGAGCCAAAAGCTATGGTCAATAATCATATGAAACCCTGCAGTGGTGCAGCATCCTCTGCTCTGTGGGTAATTAAGAGACAAGCTCTCCACATCCAGTACTATTCCTTGAAGATGTGAGCAGCAACCCATGCTGTCCTGCAGGAAAGACGTGGGCTGCTGGCCAGGTCTTATATCTCAAATCCAAACTTGCATTCCCTTTCCAGATCCTCTGTCCTAGGTGGTGGGCAGGGGCGGCGGGGGGTGGGCGCCTAGCTTCAGATCCTTGATCCATCTTATCTTTGCACAGCTGTCCCTTTTAGGACTCAATAGACTTAACTTCCTGTTTAGGTTCTCTTTTCCATCAGGAGAGACTGCTGGCTGTCTTCTTCCTCTAAGCAGAGGTGCAAAAAATTAAATGTTACCTAAAGTCTCTGTGTTGTGGGAGAGGTTAAAGGAGGACTGTGGTAGGCTGTCACATTGGTGACCCCCGCTAAGCCATGCCTCCTTGTATGGAATTACAGGCCAGGAGACCTGGCCCTGTGACCTGCTTTAATCAGTAGAAGCAGGCAGAAGGGGTGCTGTTTGGGACTTAAGGCCTGGAAGCTTCCGCTTTGGCCCTCTGAGGGAAGCCAGCTGCCCTGTAGGAAGATGACTGCCCTAAGCCCAGCAAGCTGTGAAAAAGCCCTCATTAAGTTTTACAGCGGTTTGTTATGAACACTAGATAACCAAAACAAAGAGGCACCGTACTGCACTGCGTTATATTTAGGGCTTGTATTTCCAACTTAGGGGAACAACAGCTTAGGGGAGAAGGTAGTGTTGCTTCTCACAGGGAAAGAGAGTGGTTGCTTAACAGACGTCTTCCATGCATAAGAGGATGCATAACACTGCAAAGCATCATCAAATGCTGACTTCCTCTCACTCATTTCTCTCCTCTGGCTCCTTTTCTCCCTCTACCCACCCACCCCAGCATTTTTTTGAGACAAGGTCTCACTCCGGTTGCCCAGGCTGGAGTGCAATGGCATGATCTCAGCTCACTGCAGCCTCAACCTCCTGGGCTCAGTGATTCTCCCAACTCAGCCTCCTGAGTAGCTGGGAATACAGGTGCACACTATCACGCCTGGCTAATTTTTTTGTATTTTTAGTAGAGAAAGGATTTCATCATGTTGCCCAGGCTAGTCTCAAACTCCTGGACTCCAGCAGTCTGCCCACCTCAGCCTCCCAAAATGCTGGGATTATAGGCATGAGCCACCATGCCCGACCTCCTCCCCCTTTTAATGAGCTGATCCCCATGCACCCCGGATTTGCATTCTGCTTCTTCCCACTCCTGTTGCTTTGCCTGTGCTGTGCCATCCACCTGCAACGCTCCTCCTTCATCTCTGTGTGTCAAAATCACTCCAGTTTTTCTGAACCATTGTAAAGTATAACTTTTTTTTTTTTTTTTTTTTTTTTTGAGATAGGGTCTCACTGTGTTGCACAGGCTGGTCTTGAATTTCTGGGCTCAAGTGATCTTCCTGCCTGTGCCTCCCAAAGAGCTGGGGTTGCAGATGTGAGCCACTACATCTGGCCTAAGTATAACTGTTTTAATAGTTTTCCATGAATACCTCAGCCCCAGTAAAAGTTATTCCTTTCCTCTGAAATCCATTCTCAAAGCAATTCTAAGTGGAAAATTGATTTGGCCATTATTCAATTTGTAACATCATTTCTCTTATTGTCTTGAACTAATATGTAAATGTACCTTGATTTAACTTTACAGTAGTTTGTTTCTTGTTCACTGAATCAGATCGTAGTTCATTAAGAACAAGAATATTGGGCCGGGTGCAGTGGCTCATGCCTGTAAGCCCAACACTTTGAGAGGCCGAGGTGGGTGGATCACGAGGTCAAGAGATCGAGACCATCCTGGCCAACATGGTGAAACGCTGTCTGTACTAAAAATTCAAAAATTAGCTGGGTGTGGTGGCGCTCACCTGTAGTCCCAGCTACTCGGGAGGCTGAGGCAGGAGAATCACTTGAACTTGGGAGGCAAAGGTTGCAGTGAGCCGACACTGTGCCACTGCACTCCAGCCTGGCAACAGAGTGAGACTGTGTCTCAAAAAACAAACAAACAAAACAAAACAAACAGGAGTATTGGCTGGGCGTGGTGGCTTACGCCTGTAATCCTATCACTTTAGGAGGCAGAGATGGGGGATCACTTGAAGTCAGGAGTTTCAGACCAGCCTGGCCAACATGGTGAAACCCTGTCTCTACTAAAACTGCAAAAATTAGCTGGGCATGGTGGCGCCTGCCTGTAGTTCCAGGTACTCGGGAGGCTGAGGCAGGAGAATTGCTTGAACCTGGGAGCCAGGGTTGCCATGAGCAGAGATCATACCATTGCACTACAGCCTGGGGGACAACAGCGAAACTCTGTCTCAAAAAAAACACAGGAGTATGTGTTGTCATCCACTCATTAGAAAGTAAGTTAGTAAATATCTATTGATTTCAACTGTATTTACCAGTTCTATCCAGACCAAGCAGTGTAATAGCTTTCTTTTTAAAGTTCTCATATCCTATCAAAATGATTGCAACAATTTTAAACTTTTGCCCAAGACTGAGGGGATTTCTGGGAATGAGAACCTTCAGTTTTAAAACTGAAAAATTAGCCAAGTGTGGTGGTGTGCACCTGTAGTCCCAGCTACTCTGCAGGCTGAGGCAGGAGAATTGCTTGAACCTGGGAGGCAGAGGTTGCAGTGAGCTGAGATTGCGCCATCGCACTCCAGCCTGGGTAACAGAGCAAGACTCTGTCTCAAAAATAAATAAATAAATAAATTAATTAATTAATTAAAATAAAATAAAATAAAATAAAACTGAGAGCGTCCCATGCAAACCAGGACAAGTTGGCTACCCTACTTACAAGTTTACTGCCCCATCCAATTCACATGGTGCCCCACCCAGGGTTTCAAACAGCAGAACAGTTGCCCAATCCTATTTTCACATGAACTACTCTCATAAGTTCTATTAGTTCAAACAGGTGGTCTCCTAAACAAGTTTCACTGTCATTTAAATTTGATAGGCTTTTGAGAATCATTTGTGATAATTATACGTTACCATAATGGAGGTTGTTTTCATAGTAGAAGCTATAAAAAGGAAGGATAAAAACTTGCGGGATTTTCTCCAGCTTGGTTCTTGGAGGGAAGGTGTATGTGGCAAGCACATGTCATTCAGCCCCAGACAGTCTTACTATATTCCATCCTGCTGCAGAGGAAGTTCAGGGCTTCACTAAGACCTTAGTTAGACCTTTTGCTACATTGTATTGAAACATTTACCTGTCACTCTTTACCTCCCAATACTGTGAGCTGCTTTTTTGTTTTCTTTTTTTTAGGTGGTGTCTTGCTCTGCTGCCAAGCTGGAGTACAGTGGTGCAATCTCTGCTCACTGCAATCTCTGCCTCCCGGGTTCAAGCGATTCCCCTGCCTCAGCCTCCTGAGTAGCTGGAACTACAGGCATGCGCCACCATGCCCAGCTAGATTTTTTGTATTTTAGTAGACAGGGGGTTTCACCATGTTGGCCAGGATGGGCTTGATCTCCTGACCTCGTGATCCACCCGTCTTGGCCTACCAAAGTGCTGGGATTACAGGCGTAAGCCACCCTGCCCGGCCTACTGTGAGCTTCTTAAAGCCAAGGGCTGGTGTATTTATACGACAACATTTATAAAACACATACAATGTGCCAGATAATGTTCTTTGCTTTTTACACATTTTGTGTGTGTGTGTTTTTAAAAAACATATTGTAATGACATGTTCTCAAAGTTTGCGTCCAAAGATGTTTCTCTGTCAAACACTTATATTCACTGACTGAAAACAGTTTTTGATGCATCTTTAAGAAATCATGCTTACATTTGCCTTTTTTTGGTATAAATTCATGGGGTACACATGTAATTTTGTTTCATGCATACATTGTTTAGTGTTGAAGTCAGGGCTTTTAGAGTATCTATCACCCAAATAATGTACATTTTACCCATTAAGTGATTTCTCATTATCCATGCCCCTCCCACTCCCTCCCTCTTCTGAGTCTCTATTGTCTATCATTCTGCACTTTAATCCATGTGTCCACATTATTTAGCTCCTACTAGTAAGTGAGAACATGCAGTATTTGTCTTTCTGTTTCTGAGCTGTTTCACTTAATGGCTTCCAGTTCCAACCATGTTGTTGCAAAAGACATGACTTCATTCTTTTTATGGCTGAATGGTATCCCAATGTGTGCGTGTGTGTATGTGTGTGTGTGTGTGTGTGTGTGTGTGTGTATATATATATATATATATATATCACGTTTTCTTTATCCAACCATCCATTTGATGGATAGTTAGGTTGATTCTGTATCTTTGCTATTGTGAACAGCAGTGTGATAAACACATGAGAGCAGATGTCTTTTTGCTGTAATGATTTCTTTTCCTTTGGGTGGAAACCCAGTAGTGGGATTGCTGGATTGGTTGGTAGTTCTATTTTTAGTTTTTTGAGAAATCCCCATACTATTTTTCATAGAGAACACACTAATTTATATTACACCAACAGTGTATTAGAGTTCCCTTTTCTCCACATCCTCACCAACATGTTATTTTCTGTCTTTTTAATAATGGCCATTCTGACTGATATAAGATGATCTCTCATTATGGTTTTAATTTGCATTTCTCTGATGATTAGTGATGTTGAGCATTTTCTCATATGTTCGTTGGTTATTTGTATGTCTCCTTTTGAAAAATATCTGGGAGGTCGAGGTGGGCAAACTGCCTGAGTTCAGGAGTTCGAGACCACCCTGGGCAACATGGTGAAACTCCGTCTCTACTAAAATACAAAAAATTATCTGGCTATGGTGGTGCATGCCTGTAGTCCCAGCTATTCAGGAGGCTGAGATGGGAGAATCACTTGAGCCCAGTAGGTGGAGGTTGCAGTGAGCCAAGATCACGCCACTGCACTCCAGCTTGGGCAACAGAGTGAGACTCTCTCTCTCAAAAAAAAAAAAAAAAAAAAAAAAAAAAATTTTTTTTTGTTTTTTTC
>NC_037672.1:85006201-85077340 GCF_003255815.1 Theropithecus gelada | reverse complement strand
AAAAAAAAAAAAAAAAAAAAAAAAAAAAAAGTCTATTCATGTCTTTTGCCCACCTTTTAATTTTTATTAGAGACAGAGTCTTGCTCTGTCACCCAGGTTAGAATGCAATTGCATAATCATAGTTCACTGTAACCTTGAACTCCTGCTTTGCCCACTTTTGTTTTGTTTTGTTTTTTGTTGTTGTTGTTTGAGATGGAGTTTTGCTCTTGTTGCCAGGCTGGAGTGCAATGGTGCGAACTCAGCTCACTGCAACCTCCGCCTACCAGGTTCAAGCAATTCTCCTGCCTCAGCTTCCAGAGTAGCTGGGACTACAGGCATGTGCCACCACACCTGGTTAATTTTGTATTTTTAATAGAGACAGGGTTTCTCCATGTTGCTCAGGCTGGTTTCAAACTCCTGACCTCAGGTGATCTGCTCACCTTGGCTTCCCAAAGTGCTGGGATTACAGGCCTGAGCCACCGCACCCGGCCTTTGCCCACTTTTTCAATGGGGTTATATGTTTTTCATCATTGAGTCGTTTGAGCTCCTTGTAGATTCTGGCTATTAGTCCCCTGTCGGATGCATAGTTTGCAAAAATTTTTTCCCATCTGGCAGGTTGTCTGTTTACTCTGTTGATTATCTGATTATTTCTTTTGTTGTGCATAAGCTTATTAGTTTAATTAAGTCCCATTTGCCTATTTTAGTTTTGTGGCCTGTACTTTTGAGGTCTTAGTCATAAATTCTTTGCCTAGACCAACGTTCAGAAGAGTTTTACCTAGGTTTTCTTTTAGTATTTTTATAGTTTCAGGTACATATAAGTCTTGTAATTCATCTTGAATTGATTCATCTTATATGGTGAGAAATAGGGGTCCAGTTTCATTCTTCTGCATACGGCAATCCAATTTTCCCAGCACCATCTATTGAAAAGGGTGTCCTTTCCTTAATGTATGTTCTTGTCAGTTTTGTTAAATATCAGTTGGCTGTGCTTTCTTATAAATGTTGACTCATTTAATTCTCATATGACCTTTATCAGAAAGGTGCAATTATTATTCCCATTTTACAGATGAGGAAACTGGGGCACAAAGTGGTTAAGCAACTGTCAAGCTAGTAAATAGTAGAGTTGGAATTTGAATTCAGGCAATTTGTCTCCAGAATGTGTTTTGTCTTTTTTTTCTTCTTTTCAATGTTTAAAAAATTTCAATAGAGGGCCGGGTGCAGTGGCTCATGCCTGTAATCCTAGCACTTTGGGAGACCAAGCTGGGCAGATCACCAGAGGTCAGGAGTTCAAGACAAGCCTGACCAACATGGTGAAACCCTATCTCTAGTAAAATACAAAAAAAAAAAAAAAAATTACCCGGGCATCATGTAATGATGTAAGGTGCCTGTAATCCCAGCTACTTGGAGGCTGAGATGGGACAATTGCTTGAACCCGGGAAACAGTGATTGCAGTGAGCCGAGATCGCGCCACTGCACTCCAGCCTGGGCGGCTGAGCGAGACTCCATCTTAAAAAAAAAAAAAAAACATCAATAGGGATGGGGTCTCACTATGTTGCCCAGGCTTGTCTCGAACTCCTGGCCTCCAGTGGTCCTCGCCGCTCAGCCTCCCAAAATGTTGATATTACAGATATGAGACATCAAGCCTGACCCTCAGAATGTATTTTAATCACTACATAATCCTGCCTAGTCCTTATTTATTGAACCACAGCACCTAGCTCCATCTCTGGCATTAAGTAGATGTTCAATAAAATATTTATTAAAGAAGAAACAAGTGGCTGGGCACGGTGGCTAATGCCTGCAATCCCAGCACTTTGGGAGGCCAAGGCGGGCAGATCACCTGAGGTTGGGAGTTCAAGACCAGCCTGACCAACATGGAGAAACTCCGTCTCTACTAAAAATACAAAATTAGCCGGGAGTGGCAGCGCACATCTGTAATCCCAGCTATTCGGCAGGCTGAGACAGGAGAATCACTTGACCCTGGGAGGCAGAGGTTGCAGTGAGCTGAGATTCTGCCATTGCACTCCAGCCTGGGCAACAAGAGCGAAACTCCATCTGGAAGGAAGGGAGCGAGGGAGGGAGGGAGGAAGGGTAAATGATTCACTTTTGTACAACAATCACATTCCAGGATATTCTTGGGGAGTTCTAATTTAAAACATTCTGCCATGTTTTCAAAACATGTTAAATTAGGCATGAGATGATACATTTGGATTTAGGGATCAGAAACCGTGGCAGTTTCCATAAGATTATTAATTCCATTTACTCTGATTCTATGTTCAACACATCATCTTCAAATTGATAATTGTTTTTTTTTTTTTTTTTTTTGAGACGGAGTCTCGCTCTGTCGCCCAGGCTGGAGTGAAGTGGCGCTATCTCGGCTCACTGCAAGCTCCGCCTCCCGGGTTTACGCCATTCTCCCGCCTCAGCCTCCCGAGTAGCTGGGACTAGAGGCGCCCGCCACCGCGCCCGGCTAATTTTTTGTATTTTTAGTAGAGACGGGGTTTCACCGTGTTAGCCAGGATGGTCTCGATTTCCTGACCTCATGATCCGCCCGTCTCGGCCTCCCAAAGTGCTGGGATTACAGGCTTGAGCCACCGCGCCCGGCCCAAATTGATAATTCTTAGTCTACCATCTTAATACCAGGAATGAGGTGCCCTGGGATAATGGTTGTCAAATGCCAAGCACTGGAAAAATATCAAGTGTTGACCAGGTGTGGTATCTCATGCCTGTAATCCCAGCACTTTGGGAGGCTGAGGTGAGAGGATCACTTGAGACCAGGAGTTCACGGCTAGCCTGAGCAACATAACGAGACCCCATCTCTAGAAATATTTTTTTTTTAATTTTTTATTTGAAAAGGATAGAACTTTTTGTTTTAGAGACGGGGTCTTGCTATATTGCCCAGGCTGGAGTGCAGTAGCTATTCACAGGCACAATCCCACTTCTAATCAGCACAGGAGTTTTGACCTGCTCTGTTTTCGACCTGGGCTAGTTCACCCCAGGTGAACCTGGTGGTCCCCTGCTCCCAAGAAGTCACCATATTGATGTCAAACTTAGTGTGGATGCCTGATCGACATAGCACAGTACAGCCCAAAACTCCTGGGCTGCAGCGATCCTCCCAGCTCTGTCTCCTGAGTAGCTGGGACTACAGGCATGCGCCACTGTGCCTGGTCCCTAGAAAGAATTTAAAATTCACTGAGTGTGGTGTGGCAGTGTGAGCCTATAGTTCCAGCTACATGGCAGGACAGCTTGAGCTCAGGAGTTCAAGGCTGCTGTGAGCCATGACTGTGCCACTGCACTTCAGCCTGGGCGACAAAATGATATGTTGTCTCAAAAAAAAAAAAAAAAAGAGAGAGGGAAGAGGAAATTTGGACACAGAGAAGTACAGAGGGAAGACCATGTGCAGACTCAGGGAGAAGTTGGCCATTTTCAGAGCCAAGATAGAACTCAGAAGAAGCCAGCCCCGGAACACTTTGATCTTGAATATCTAGACTCCAGAACTGTGAGAAAATTAATTTATGTTGCTTAAGCCATCCAGTCTGTGCTACTTTGTTACAACAGCCCTAGCAAACTACCCCAGGGGCCTAGCCAAGAATGTACCTTGTTAGGATACTATTTTATGGCAGGGACTGCTTATCTTGTATTATAATCTGGTCTACAGAATCTTTCAGCTAAGGATTCCATGGTCCAGAAAACTTTCTATGCTAGTGGTTTTTATGTGTTCCCTGACCAGCAGCATCAGCAGCTCCAAGGAACCCATTAAAAATACAAATTTTCGAGCCCATTCTATAACTATGAAATCAGAAACTTGGAGTGGAGCTTAGCTATGTGTGTGCCCTCCAGATGATTCGGCTGCAGGCTAGCGTTTAAAAGTCACTGATCGGCTGGGAGAGGTGGCTTATGCCTGTAATCCCAGCACTTTGGGAGGCTGAGGCAAGCAGATCACTTGAGGTCAGGAGTTCAAGACCAGCCTGGCCAATATGGTGAAACCTCATCTCTACTGATAAAAAATACAAAAATTAGCCGGGCGTGGTGGCAGACGCCTGTAGTCCCAGCTATTCAGGAGGCTGAGGCAAGAGAATCGCCTGTACCCGGAAGGCAGAGGTTTCAGTGATCTGAGATCGTGCCACTGCACTCCAGCCTGGGTTACAGAGCAAGACTCTATCTCAAAAAAAAAAAGAAAATAAAATTTAAAAAGCTACTGTTTTACAATAATAACTAAATTTGGTTTGTTGTTTTTTTTTTTTATTTTTTTTTTTTTTTTTTTTTGAGACGGAGTCTCGCTCTGCCGCCCAGGCTGGAGTGCAGTGGCCGGATCTCAGCTCACTGCAAGCTCCGCCTCCCGGGTTCACGCCATTCTCCTGCCTCAGCCTCCTGAGTAGCTGGGACTACAGGCGCCCGCCACCGCGCCCGGCTAGTTTTTTGTATTTTTTAGTAGAGACGGGGTTTCACCGGGTTAGCCAGGATGGTCTGGATCTCCTGACCTCGTGATCCGCCCGTCTCGGCCTCCCAAAGTGCTGGGATTACAGGCTTGAGCCACCGCGCCCGGCTGGTTTGTTTTTTAACTCAACTTTATTAAAAGAGAAAGAAAAAGAGATGGCAGGTACATCCCAAGTTCCAAGAATCCCCATGAGGTTAAAGCGGTGTTTGTTTCATGTATAATCAATCAGAGGCTGCCCCTCCTCTACCAGTGGTGACTTGGTGCCCTGTCTGCTCTAGCTGTGCTTTCAAGACTAATTCTGGCACACCTTGCCAGAGTGCTCCCTAAATGCCTTTTTCTCCTTAAAGAAGCCTGCAGGGAAAGGGGCTTTGGGCCCTGCTCCACACTCCTGGGGAACCCTAGGTGTTCTCATGAGCACACCCAGGCCAAGGCTGGACCCTTCTTCAAGGGGCCAACCACTGCCGCCTCCCCATTTTCCCCTCCTGACCATTCCATACAGGCGCTGCTGCCTATTATAGTGCCTTCTTTCAGGGTGGGGGCTCTCAGCCGTGTCTCTCTCTGTCCTCACTGCTCTGGGGGTTGTCTCCCACCTTGACATGCCCTCTCCCCTTGGCAAGGAAGGAGCCATAGAATCCTAAGAAGATGAATGTTCCCTAACTTGCCCTTATGTGACCAGGGCTTATGCAACTACTGACTGCCTCAACCTCCCTGCTCCTGGGGGCCTTTCCTGTCCCCCATAAGCATCAGTAAAGTCTTCTGACTCCGGGGGGTGGGAGGTGATAAGGCTGATTATACTTTCACAGCCATAACTACTGCTATTATCTATCAGAGCTGTGTTCACTTTCAAGATGCTTCCTGTAACCTGCCAGCTGTAGCTCCCACTCCCTTAGGCGGACTTCTTTCTTTCTGTATGATTTTTGCTCTGCTTTTATTTCAGAGAGGTCATGTACACTGACTTTGGGGCAGGAAGAGAACAAATTCTAATAGTTCATCCAAAGTACCTGGAAAGTCTACCACAATGTGCAGGAGATATTGACTTCATTGTTATTTTTTAGGTGGCACTATCTAACTCCCCTTGGCAATAGCTCCTCAACACTTCCCCATTTAACAATTCATGTCCACTATGTGTGGGCTTCACTTATCCTAGGGATCGAAGACTATCTGTGTGTGAGTCTTGATGAATGAGCTATTTGAAGACAGCTAATTACCCTTAGGGAGGCCTGAAAATGTTCCACTATTTTAAAGTAAATATTCCTAAAGTATTCTTTTGTAGTTCTGCCAACCTTGATTCTTATTTCTGCCATTAAAATATAGTGGCCAGGCACGGTGGCCCATGCCTGTAATCCCAGCACCTTGGGAGGCCAAGGCGGGCAGATCACAAGGGCAGAAGATCAAGACCATCCTGGCTAACACGGTGAAACCTGTCTCCACTAAAAATTCAAAAAATTAGCCAGGCGTGGTGGTGGGCACCTGTAATCCCAGCAACTTGGGAGGCTGAGGCAGGAGAATCACTTGAACCCAGGAGGTGGAGGTTGCAGTGAGCTGAGATTGCACCACTGCACTCCAGCCTGGGTGACAGAGCAAGACTCTGTCTCAAAAAAAAAAAAAAAAAAATATATATATATATATAGAGAGAGAGAGAGACAGAGAGAGAGATAGAAAGAGAGAGAGACAGAGAGAGAGAGAGTTAGGCAAAGAGCTTAGGATGCAATTGTGATGTAGAACAAGATTGACCTTAATATTTATCCTCCTTATGCCCTTATCATCCAGTTTGCTGGTTTCTGGAACCCTGACCAAGAAGATAATATTTTAGCAACTCATCCAGATTATGCTGCTAAGGTAGGGAGGGATGCCATATAGGCCTCTACTCATATGCCAACGTTGACTAGCCTACATAGGCTGCCAGCAGCACTGTGTTGAGGATTCTTTTTTTTTTTCTGAGATAGAGTCTCTCTCTGTCACCCAGGCTAGAGTACAGTGGCGCAATCTCAGTTCACTGGAACCTCCACCTCCCGGGTTCAAGCGATTCTCCTGCCTCAGCCTCCTGAGTAGCTGGGATTTACAGGTGCTGGCCACCATGGCCAGCTAACTTTTGTATTTTTTTTTTTTTTTAGTAGAGGTGGGGTTTTACTGTGTTGGTCAGGCTGGTCTCGAACTCCTGACCTCAGGTGATCCACCTGCCTCGGCCTCCCAAATTTCTGGGAGCCTCCACACCCAGCCTTTTTTTTTTTTTTTTTTTTTTTTTTTGGAAAGGGTTTTCTTTTGTTGCCCTGGCTGGAGTGCAATGGCATGATCTTGGCTCACTGCAACCTCCGCCTCCCAGGTTCAAGTGATTCTCCTGCCTCAGCCTCCTGAGTAGCTGGCACCCACCACCGTGCCCAGCTAATTTTTGTGTTTTTAGTAGAGACGGGGTTTCACCATGTTGACTGGGCTGGTCTCAAACTCCTGATCTCTGATGATTCACCTGCCTTGGCTTCCCAAAGTGCAGGGATGACAGGCATGAGCCACCACACTTGGCTGCCTTGAGGATTCTAAGGCTAATTCCAGACTCTGTGAGAAAGCACGCGATGATAGATTAGTGACACCTGCAGTCAATTGGCAGCGTGCCTGGGAACTTGCCTAGAATTTGCATCCCTGTGTTAAAAACTTAATATATTACCTTTCTATAGGATATTTGCATGTTAAAAGAAGAATGTGAAGGAGACAACCATTTAGTAAAAGACCGATGAAATGTGGAGGCTCAGACATTGGTAAAGGTCAGTGGGATATATTAAATACATTTTGCAGGAGCCATGGAGAGAGTTGAAGAAGGTGGAAGCAACATCTGTTCCAAAAGAAAGAATCAGCTTGAAAGGGTGCAGAGAGAAATTGCTTATCCTAGCCTTACTAACTACCATTTTATAGACCTAATATTAACTCAAAATTCTGGTTAAATGTATAAAATATGTCCAAGGTGCTGTGATTTATTTTGCCAATAATGTGGTTTCTATTTAAAAAACAACTTTCCAGGCTTCACATCGTGCCCTGCCTCAGTTGTTTATTTTATTTTCCTTCGTCTGATGTGAGCCAAAAAGCCTGAGAACGTGGCCTTATAGAAGGCATGGAAGGTACTGTATGTGATTTTCCTACTGGTCTGAGCACATCTTTGGTGCTCAACAAATAATAAACCACCTAAGTGCTGCCACCTACTTGGGAACCAGCTTTTTCCCCAACAGAGTCTAAATGAGAAGCTCCTGTCTCATCAGCACTGAGAACTACATCCCTTCAGCACCTTAGTTGTTTATGTAATCCCAGCACTTTGGGAGGCCGAGGCAAGGAGATCACTTGAGCTCAGCAGTTCAAGACCAGCCTGGCCAACATGGTGAAATCCTGTCTCTACTAAAAATACAAAAATTAGCTGGGTATGGTGGCGCATTCCTGTGATCCCAGATACTCAGGAGGCTGAGGCAGGAGAATCGCTTGAACCCCGGAGGTAGAGGTTGCAATGAGCTGAGATTGCCCCACTGCACTCCAGCCTGGGTGACAAGGTGAGACTCAGTCTCAAAAAAAAAGAAAAGAAAAAAAAGAAAACAGTTACAGTAGCCACTAAATCCACTGCAAAGAGAGGAAACAAAGGTACTGTTGATCACGACAAGTCCCAAATATATTTACAAGCATTTATTTAGTGTGTAAAACCACACTACCCTAAAATCTCTATAGCAAATGCTCCTTTTGAAAGATTTTTCTGCATGAGTAAGACTTGTTGCAACTTTCGAAAATATATGGTTTAGAAAGACAACTTTCCCTAATAAATCACCTGTGGCAAACAAAGGAATTCTTCACTCTTCCAAAGACCTCCAAACAACATTGAAAATGAGGGTCATCTGTCTCACATATATATTCATTGCTGATTTGATGTGCACAGATGCCTGTGAAAGTCTTTGAATAGAAAATGCTTCCACAGTGTTGCCTTGCTCTTCCTTTTCAGAAAGAAATTCACTGCCAAGCTCCATATTTGAGATCCTGGACTTTCCACTCTGCCCACA
Source organism: Theropithecus gelada (assembly GCF_003255815.1). Classification (NCBI taxonomy): domain Eukaryota; kingdom Metazoa; phylum Chordata; class Mammalia; order Primates; family Cercopithecidae; genus Theropithecus; species Theropithecus gelada. Next base: position 85,068,904 of record NC_037672.1, on the reverse strand, counting down.
TCAGGAGCTTTAGCCAGCAGGCTGGTCAGTGGTCTCAGGCCAATGCGATGTCATTAGGGCTTGGTCCAATAATCCAGTGGTTTCCAACATCAGCTTTAGTCACTTGGGGTGTACTCATTTCCAATATAGTGAAGGTCTTTAACGTGGGAGTCAAAAGCCCAAACCATTTCAAATCATGGGTGGAAAACATGCGTGAAAATAGTTTATAAAGTATGAACAACTTTGTAAACAGTATAGCCAAGCAAAGATAGAATGTTATATGCATTGCCTGAAGTAATGCAAAAAGGCAGAAATTTTAGCCAGAATGAGAGATTGTGAACTGGGGGTGGGACAGGGGACCACAGTATTGAGGCAGAAAAGCTGGAGAAGAAAAGTGGGAACTTCCTCCTCAACCCGCCACCCACAGAGAAGCACGCCCCTCTTTCTGATGGCTGCGGGAGCTAGGTTAACCTGGACCGCTAAGTTTGAACCCTACCGTGACAGCTTGTCAAATCCCTTTCCCTGACCCCTACTCCAGAAGGCAAAATGGTTTCAGTTTGTCTTTATTTCCCATCTTTTCACCCAGGTCCTCAACTACATGCTAACCTCCGCCGGACCATTGTTCAGTTTTATTCACAGAAACAGTGTCTTCAAGAAATTAAAGCATAAGAGCCTTTGGAAGCAGCATTTAAGTGCAACGTAACTTTCCCAAGGTTGGTGACGATGAATCGATGAATCGTAGACCACAGGCTGAGCTGCTTGAGCTAGGAGCAGCAGCAGTTCTCAGGGAGGCACTCACTGCCCCCTGGTGTCTCCACACTGGCCAGGAAGCATTTTTGGTCATGATCTGTAAGAGATTATTGCTGGGCTCTTTCTGACTCGTGCATTTGTTGGTTCAAACAAGACTTCCTTCATCTCATGGCTTTTAAAATCAGACCTTGCTTCCTCCTCCCCCCACTCTGATTTTTAATAAGACCTATTTTATTATAATTAGCAAAATAGTGTATATTGCTTGAAGAAAATTTGAGTATGATTATTTAATTTCATTAATGTTTTAATGTATTTCCTCCCCCAACTTTTTTTCTTTCTACAGATAAGGAAATCTAATTTTACTTGGGGACAGAAAGAAAAGCCACAAAAACTATGAAATCTAATTTTATCATAAATGTCATATAAACACAATCCTCTGCACAGTAATAAAACCAGTTTTTGAATCTGCTAGAGTACTAAGAAACAGAGTTGATGTTTCTCTCTTAATCAATATAAAACATAAAGGATAGCACTTTAGATCATAGGCCCGCATAAAATGTGCCTGAAGTTCCAATACTATGGATTAAGAATACTGGAGTGGGTTTTGGCCAGGCTCAGTGGCTCACACCTGCAATCCCAGTACTTTGGGAGGCGAAGGCAGGCAGATCACGAGGTCAGGAGTTCGAGACCAGCCTGGCCAATATGGTGAAACTCCGTCTCTACTAAAATACAAAAAGTAGCCGAGCATGGCGGTGTGCACCTGTAGAACCAGCTACTCGGGAGGCCGAGGCAGGAGAATCTCTTGAGCCAGGAAGGCAGAGGTTGCAGTGAGCCGAGATTGCACCACTGCACTCCAGCCTGGGTGACAGAGCGAGACTCCATCTCAAAAAAAAAAAAAAAGAAGAAGAAGAAGACTGTAGTGGGCTGGGCATGGTGGCTCATGCCTGTAATCCTAGCACTTTGGGAGGCTGAGGAGGGCAGATCACTTGAGGTCAGGAGTTCAAGATCAGCCTGGCCAACATAGTGAACCCCTGTCTCTACTAAAAATACAAAAATTAGCCAGAAATCACTTGAACCCAGGAGGCAGAGGGTGCAGTGAGCCAAGACTGTGCATTCCAGCCTGGGCAACAGAGCGTCTCGGAAAAAAAAAAAAAATACTGTAGTGAATGCAACTATAGACAACCATTAAATTAAATATTATCTGATTTTCAACACAGAAAAATAAAACTCCCTGCTCTAAAGAGAGAATGTGCCAATTATTCAATTTAGCAGTCTAAATGATTCTGTTATTGGCAACTGCTTTCACATGTGATTGCTCATATTGCTAAATATTGTGTAGGTATGTTGCTTCCTGTCACCATGGAGAATACAGAAACAGAGGCTTAGATCTGGGTGTTATAGAAGGAGGTGAGAATGAGGTCTTTTCTTCCCCAAGTTCCTTTTCTTCTGTATTTTATTCGTTGTGTGTACCAGTTAAATGCGTATACAATATAACATAAACATAGTTGTATGATGTCAGAGAGCAACTGTGGATGAGAACTGGAATGAGGTAGAAGGAAGTTTAATGCTTTCAATATTTTGTCTGATGCTTTATTTTCTTTGAAGACCCTGTGACTAGGAGAGGACATTTCAGTATGAGCAGAATTTGATCTCAATTAGGAGTTTGGAGAGGGACAGGTGAAGGAAGCCCTGGAATGTGGGTTCTCAATTTTTTTTTATCCTAAGATCACTTTAATTCTACGGGAAGAAAACTCCATGGTTGGCTGTGCTGGCTCACTTCTATAACCCCAGCATGTAGGGAAGCCAAGGTGGAAACCTCATTTGAGCCCAGGAGTTTGAGACCAGCCTGGGCAACATAGTGAGACTCCTATGTCTATTATTTAAAAATAAAAATTAAAAAGGCCAGGTGCAGTGGCTCACACCTGTAATCCCAACACTTTGGGAGGCCGAGGCAGGCGGATCACTTGAGGTAAGGAGTTCGAGACCAGCCTGGCCAATGTGGTGAAACCCCATCTCTACTAAAAATACAAAAAAATTAGCCATGTGTGGTGGCGGGTGCTGTAGTCCCAGCTACCCGGGAGGCTGAGGCAGGAGAATCACTTGAACCCGGGAGGTGGATGTTGCAGTGAGCCGAGATTGCGCCATTGCACTCCAGCCTGGGCAACAAGAGCAAACCTCTGTCTCAAAATAAACAAATAATAAAGACAAATAAAACAAAGTGCTTTTTTGTTGTTGTTTTTATTTTTTTTAATTATACTTTAAGTTCTGGGGTACATGTGCAGAGCATGCAGTTTTGTTACATAGGTATACATGTGCCATGGTGGTTTGCTGCAAATAAATAAATAAATAATAATAAAATAATTAATAATAAATAAATAATAGAGACAAATAAAACAAAGTGCTTTTTTGTTGTTGTTGTTGTTGTTTTTATTATACTTCAAGTTCTGGGATGCATGTGCAGAGCATGTAGTTTTGTTACATAGGTATACACGTGCCATGGTGGTTTGCTGCACCCATCAACCTATCACTTACATTAGATATTTCTCCTAATGCTATCCCTCCGCTAGCCTCGCACCCCCTGACAGGCCCTGGTGTGTGATTTTCCCTCCCTGTGTCCATGTGTTCTCCTTGTTCAACTCCCAGTTATGAGAACATGTGGTGTTTGGTTTTCTGTGCTTGTGATAGTTTGCTGAGAATGGTTTCCAGCTTCATCCACGTCCCTGCAAAGGACATGAACTCATCCTTTTTTATGGCTCCATAGTATTCCATGGTGTATATGTGCCACATTTTCTTTATCCAGTCTATCATTGATGGATATTTGGGTTCCAAGTCTTTGCTATTATGAATAGTGCCACAATAAACATATGTGTGCATGTGTCTTTATAATAGAATGACTTATAATCCTTTGGGTATATACCCAGTAATGGGATTGCTGGGTCAAATGGTATTTCTAGTTTTAGATCCTTGAGGAATCGCCACACTGTCTTCCGCAATGGCTGAATTAATTTACACTCCCACCAACAGTGTAAAAGTGTTACTATTTCTTCATATCCACAAAGTGCTTTCTTAAAAACAAATAGTGTTGACCAGGTACAGCATCTCACACCTGTAATCCCAGCACTTTGGGAGGATGAGATGGAAGGATCGCTTGAGCCCAGGAGTTCAAGACCAGCCTGGGCAATATAGTGAGACCCAGACTCTGTCTCTACAAAAAAAAAAAAAAAAAGTTAAAAAGGGTTAGCTGGGCATGGTGGTGCATGCCTGTAGTTCAAGCTACTTGGAAAGCTGAGGCAGGAGGATTGCTTGAGCCCGGAAGGTCAAGGCTGCAGTGAGCTGTAATCTGCACTCCAGTCTGGGTGACAAAGTGAGACCATGTCTGAAATATATATATATATGTGTGTATATATATATACACACACACAAGCATACACATATAGTGTTCAGCAAATAAATGTTCAATAAACTAGGACATAGGGCCCCTTATTTTGAGGTTTATGGCCTGGGTGAGCTCACCTCCAAGACATGGTGAGGAAGTAGCTCCCCTGAAGGTTGAATGAAAGTGATTTATGTCTAACTGTTGCCACTTGCTTTGCTGCCTGAAGTTCAGCTTCTCCTTTTGTCCAAAATACTCTTGCCATTGTAATGCAGAAGCCATCAGAATGAAACTGACTTCAGTAAGCCCGCTCAGAGCATTTATTAAGCACGTACTGTATGACAGGCACTATGCCAAGTGCTGGGAATTCAGTAGGGAACACAACAAATATTGGTTTTAACCTCACGGAACTTACAAGTCTACAGCAGACATCAGATTCTTAGTTTTCAGGAGTGAGAGTTTTTCTGCTTTTCAGAGAAAAAGAATGATCCTATAAGTTCTGCATGTATAGGAGCTAAGGGTCATTTGTCATTGTATACCCCATGCTCATCACATAGTAGATATCTACAAGTGTGTACTACATAAATGAGTGAATGATCAGATGTAAAGACTTTTTGTCATTAAAAAAATCTAAGCCAGGGCCGGGTGCCGTGGCACATGCCTGTAATCCCAGCACTTTGGGAGGCCAAGGCAGGCGGATCGCTTGAACTCAGGAGTTCAAGACCAGCCTGGGCAACATGGCAAAGCCCCATCTCTACAAAAATAAGAATAATTTTAAATATTAAAAAAAGGGCCGGGCATGGAGGGCCGGGCAGGGTGGCTCACACCTGTAATCCCAGCACTTTGGGAGGCTGAGGGGGGTGGATCACAAGGTCAGAAATCCAAGACCAGCCTGGCCTATATGGTGAAACGCCGTCTCTATTGAAAAATACAAAAAGTTAGCAGGGTTTGGTGGCGGGCTCCTGTAATCCCAGCTACTTAGGAGGCTGAGGCAAGAGAATTGCTTGAACCTGGGAGGCAGAGGTTGCAGTGAGCCAAGATCACACCACTGCACTCCAGCCTGGGCAACGTAGCAAGATTCCATCTCAAATAAATTAATTAATTAAATAATAAAGAAAGAATCTAAACCAGTTTAACGTATGCTCCTGGAACTGTTCATGATCATCTGGGCATGCAGCATTGTTTTTTCAGAGTAACATAGGAAAAAATGAAATTCACTCTTGGGCAAGTCAAAATCTTGTTTTCTTTGTGGTGTGTGGATTTCTGGTTTGAGTTATCCTGCCTGTTCTTGCAGGAAGGAAATTCGTGGAGGTTGGTGGTTTTGTTGTCATTATTTTGTGAGCCTCCTAAGCCGTATTTTCATGTCCTCAACCAACAAATATGCACTGTGCTAGGTGCTGTTCTGAAATACTGAAAATACCATGATGAGCAAGACTTGGAGGATCTCCATCCTTGGCAGCTTCTATTCTGGAACTGTCCATAGACTGTTGCACTTTCTTCTCACCATTTACTTGAGACAACTATAATTACTATGCCACCTTTAAAGAAGAACATTAGACCAGCCTGGCCAACAAGGTGAAACCTCATCTCCACTAAAAATATAAAAACTAGCTGGGCACAGTGGTGTGCACCTGTAATCCCAGCTATTCCAGAGGCTGAGGCAAGAGAATCACTTGAACCCAGGAGGCAGATGTTGCAGTGAGCCGAGATCACGCCACTGCACTCCAGCCTGGAGCGAGACTCCGTCTCAAAAAAAAAAAAAAAAAGTAAGAAGAAGAAGAACATTAAGGGGGAAAAAATAATTCTTCAATAAAGAATGAATGCTGGCCAGGTGCAGTCGCTCACACCTGTAATCCCAGTACTTTGGGAGGCTGATGCGGGTGGATCACCTGAGGTCAGCAGTCCGAGACGAACCTGGCCAACATGGTGAAACCCCGTCTCTACTAAAAATTCAAAAATTAGCCAGGCATGGTGCCACATACCTGTAATCCCATCTACTCCAGAGGCTGAGGCAGGACAATTGCTTAAGCCTGGGTGACGGAGGTTGCACTGAGCCAAGATGGCACCACTGCACTCCAGCCTGGCCGACACAGAGAGATTCTGTCTTGAAAAAAAAAAAAAAGAATGGATGCAAACTGAGTTTGCAGAACAAGTCTGAGTAGATTCGGGACAGCACTACTTCTCTAACTCAATGGTAGTAGAAAGAAGAACCAGGCACTCATTTGTCACAGAGGATGTAGATAGGTACACCCTTTTCAAAAATGTTTTGCAATTTCTTTCAATATTTTAAATTTGTGTATCTTCTGACCAAGTAATGCCAATCTTATGAATTTGTCCTACAGAACGTGCACAAATAAGGAAGGGCATGAGTACAAAGACATAAGTTTAGCCGGGCGTGGTGTCACATGTCTGTAGTCCCAGCTTCTCACGAGGCTGAGGTGGGAGGACCATTTTGGGTCCAGGAGTTCTGGGCTGTAATGCGCTATGCCTATGGGTGTCCACACTAAGTTTGGCATCAATATGGTGACCTCCTGGGAGCAGGGGACCACCAGGTTGCCTAAGAAGGGGTGAACCGGCCTAGGTCAGAAACAGGGCAGGTCAAAATCCCAGTGCTGATGAGTAGCAGGATCTCGCCTGTGAACAGCTACTGCACTCCAGCCTGGGCAACATAGTGAGACCCATCTCTACTAAAAGAAAATTTTTCACTTTTTAAAAAATAAATAGGCCAGGCGCAGTGGCTCACACCTGTAATCACTACACTTTGGGAGGCCGAGGCGGGTGAATCATCTGAGGTCAGGAGTTCAAGACCAGCGTGGCCAACATGATGAAACCCCATCTCTACTAAAAACACAAAGCATTAGCTGGGCATCATGGTGCACGCCTGTAATCCCAGCTACTCAGGAGGCTGAGGCAGGAGAATCACTTGAACCCAGGAGCCGGAGGTTGCAGTGAGCTTTGATCGCGCCACTGCACTCCAGCCTGGGCAACATGAGCAAAACTTCACCTCAAAAAATAAACAGAAATTTATAAATAAATAAATAAAAATGAAAGACATAATTTTAGCATTATTTGTGATACTGAAAAACGAGAAATAATGTAAGTGTCCATCAGGATGAGATTGAATAAACAAATTATGGTATGTCTATATAACGGAATACTATGCAAGTGTTTTCAGTGATGTAGATCTACATGTATAGATTTGGAAAAATATCAGTGAAATACTAAGTCAAAAAAGCAAGCCGTTTTTGAAAAAAAGGTATAGTTTTCTATAATACAGCCAACATTTCAAGTGTCCTGAACACCTTACATGCATTATCTTAAGTGATACTATTATCTTCCTCACTTTATAAATGAGGAAACTGAGTTAAGCAGTAACTTGGTCAGTGAATGCAGACATCTGGCTTTGAACCAATGTGCTTAGTCACTTCACTACACCAAGGCGGTAATTAAGTCCCCCTTTAGCTTAGGCTAGTTCGAGTTGGGATTTCCCACTTTCAATCAAGAGAATCCTAATAAATAATCCAGATATAGGTCAACAGAGACTGCATAAATTATGGCACAACAACAGGATACTGTGTAGCTGTTTTAAAGAAGAAACAGGCTGGGCATGGTGGCTCACGCCTGAAATCCCAGCACTTTGGGAGGCCAATGAGGCAGATCCCTTGAGGTCAGGAGTTCCAGACCAGCCTGGCCAACATGGTGAAACCTTGCCTCTACTAAAAATACAAAAATTAGCCAGGTGTAGTGGTGGCATGCCTATAAGCCCAGCTACTCCAGAGGCTGAGGCAGGAGAATCGCTTGAACCCGGGAGGCAGAGGTTGCAGTGAGCAGAGATTGTGCCACTGCACTGCAGCTTGGGCAACAGAGCAAAACTCCGTCTCAAAAAAATAATTTTTTTAAAAAGAAGAAACAATATATATCGATATGAAAACAAACCCAATATTTAAGAGTAAAAGCAAGTTTACAGGACAGTTTGTGTGTGCACATGTGTAATTTTGTATACATGTGTACTTAGAGAGAAAAGACATTTCAAAACAGTTTTGGGTGCCTCTGGAGGCTAGGATGGGCAAGACTCTCACTCTATTTTTATATAATTCTGCATCTTTTTTTTTTCATTTATTTATTTATTTAATAGAGATGGGGTCTTCTATGTTGTCCAGGCTGGTCTTGAACTTCTGGCCTCAAGTGATCCTCTTGCCTCAGTCTCCCAAAGTGCTGGCATTACAGGGATGAGCCACTGCACCCAGTGCGTATTTTTCTTTTTAATTTTCCAAAAAGCATATATGATTTTTTTTTTTTTCAAGATGAAGTCTTGCTCTGTCAATGCAGGCTGGAGTGTAGTGGTGCGATCTCAGCTCACTGCAACCTCCACCTCCCAGGTTCAAGTGATTCTCCTGCCTCAGCCTCCCGAGTAGCTGGGGTTATAGGCACGTGCCACCACGCCCAGCTAATTTTTGTATTTTTAGTAGAGACAGGGTTTCACCATATTGGCCAGACCGGTCTCAAACTCCTGACCTCGTTATCTGCCCACCTTGGCCTCCCAAAGTGATGAGATTATAGGCAAGAGCCACCACGCAGGCCCAGGCTTAGTTTTAAATGTGTTCTATCACCTTAGGCAAATGTGTTTGCCTTTGTGGGCCTGTTTTCTCCTCTCTAGGAGGGGTGTCTGAAACAATAGTAGTACCTATTTCAGTGGCTTCTATATGCCAAGCACTATGCTAAACAGTTTCCTCACCACAGCTCCAGGAGCTAAACATCAACTCCATTTCCAGATACGAAAACTGAAACACAAGTGTTGGAATCAGAATGAACTCAGATTTAGCTCACCTCCAAAAGCCAGGTTCTCCCCACTATACCACTCTCCCAGCTACCTCTTGCCACGTGTCTCACAATTTCCTGGTGCTGGAACATATTTAAACCCAGGCCTTATGACTCAAATTTCTCTACCTGGAAAATGCTATCATTCTAAATGCCTGTTCACTTATATTATTGTTATAAAATGTTTATGCTGTATCAAACTCTAAAACAGGGTGTCGCAACCTTAGCACTACTGACATTTGGACTGGAAAATTCCTTGCCGTTGGGGGCTGACCTATGGCAATGTAGGATGTTTAGAAGCATCCCTGGGTAGCACCCCATACCTCAGCTGTTATACCAAACATGCCTCCAAACATACTGCCAAATGTCCCCTTGAAAATCACCCTGGATTGAGAACCACTGCTCTAAAAGGAAGAAAAAGCCAAACTCCTGCGTGAACTCAGAATGAAACTGTATTGAAAGGAAATTTTGAATCTAATAAATATTTGTACCTCCATGATTCTTTAACTCTATGAGTTTGGGTTAATGTTAGCACCAAGTACCTTACAATTATTGGCCGTGTGCAGAACACTGTACCAACTACATATAAAGTAATTATCCAAGAATTAGGGAAAGAAGGAGTTAGGATAGATCTTGCCCTCTCAACAATAACTCCACTTCACACCTACTGAAATCCATCCATGCCTGAGAGGAACAGGGCCATGTGAGGCCGCTGAGTGATGAAGGAGATAAGAATATGCCAACCCAATATATGCTGCCCTGGCATATTAACTATTTTGAGCTAAAAGCACTTGAAAAACAGCAGATGCAAGATCATTCTGACTTTCCTTCTATTTCTTAAAAGCAGGAGATAAAATTCCCCTGTGAAAGACGTCCTCTCTATGCCAGAAGTAAAGTAACATTCTTATCATCAAGGACGGGGGGAAATTGGAAATTGAGGTCAAGGGAAACGTGTACAAACCAACCTTGTTAGACTAATCCTTATCCTCCCAGCCACTTCTCCACCCAATTAACTCAGCCCAAGCCCCTCTGCCGTGTCACACTTTCATAATTCACAACTCCTTGTCTAATTCAGCATATAGTGTTCAACTCTGTGTCTTTGAGTGTTTATTTCTTTTTCTTTCTTTCGAGATGGAGTCTCGCTCTGTTGCCCAGGCTGGAGTGCAGTGGTGCGATTTCAGCTCACTGCAACCCTTGCCTCCCAGGTTCAAGCGATTCTCCTGCCTCAGCCTCCCAAGTAGCTGGGACTACAGGCACGTGCCACCATGTCCAGCTAATTTTTGTATTTTTAGTAGAGACAGGGTTTCACCATATTGGCCAGGATGGTCTCCATATCTCGAGTTCATGATCTGCCTGCCTCGGCCTCCCAAAGTGCTGGGATTACAGGCGTGAGCCACCATGCCCGGCCAAGTGTTTGTTTCTTTATGAAGGCTCCCATGCCAAGTGAAACTTGTATTAAATAAGTCTGTATGCGTTCCTCCTGTTGATCTGTCTTATGTCCATTTAATTTTCAGACCCAGCTGAAAAACTCTTAAAGGATACCTCCTCTGCAATGAGAATGATATTTTCAACAGAGCACAGTAGGAACTGAATTCAATGCTGATTTTATTTCAACTAAATAAAGCAATGCACAAGTTATCTGGGCAGCAAGCTTAACTCTAGGAGCAAAAGCCAAGAAACGAGGATTCTTTTTTTCTTTAAATTATCCATCACTACACATGGCTGTCTTCCATACCTGCTCTCAGAAGATGTGTGTTAACAAATTTTATGTAAAGAAATACAGGAAAAGAGAAAAAGGGGAAACGCAATTTATCTAGTCTGCCAGTGAAGGTGGTCTCTCCATCTTCTGTTCTGTAAACTGCTCCATCAGCAGGGTCCACGTCGGAAGATTTTAATATTTTGACCACTTTCCCTGCAAATTGAACAATCATAGAAACACATTTATTACCTACCATACTGAAACTACCAAACTGAAATTATTTGTGTTAAGAAGACCCATACAGATATACATTAGATTCCTTCCATGGCTACACTTACTTAATCATTTTTTAAGCTAAATCTAGGAAACAAAGAGGGTGGAAGTCACCAGTCTGCCATTTTTTCCCTAACCCTAGGGCACAGGACATTAACCCCAAAGAATCACTCAGAGAGCTGGGCATGGTGGCTCATGCCTGTAATCCCAGCACTTTGGGAGGCCGAGGTGGGCGGATCACTGGAGGTCAGGAGTTCAAGACCAGCCTGGCCAACATGGTGAATCCCCATCTCTACTAAAAATACAAAATTAGCCAGGTGTGGTGGCACATGCCTGTAACCCCAGCTACTTGGGAGGCTGAGTCAGAAGAATCGCTTGAACCCAGGAGGCGGAAGTTGTAGTGAGCCAAGATCTTGCCAATGGACTCCAGCCTGGGCAACAAGAGCGAAATTCCATCTCAAAAAAAAAAAAAAAATTAGCTGGGTGTAATGACGCATGCCTGTAATCCCAGCTACTCTGGAGGCTGAGGCAGGAGAATAGCTTGAACCTGGGAGGCAGGGATTGAAGTGAGTCAGGCGATAAGTGAGACTCAGTCTCAAAAAAAAACAAGAAACAGAGAAGACCAACTGAGGTCAAATAATGAATCCCCGCTACGTACAAAGCTGCATACCTGAAGGAGTAGTTGCAGTCACCTGGTCAGGTGTGCTACATGAAGCATATCAAGTATCATTACTTAGCATTCTACTAAGCAGAGTCAGTAAGTCGCACTTCCTAACTAGTAGTACAGGGTGTGCAGATCACCTACACATGCCCTTTGAATTAAAAATAAAATTTAATACTTCACGGAGTTTAACTATTAAATAGACTCTTAATTTTAGGAAATTTCACATTAGTGGGCAATAACATAATTTGATTACCTGGCCTATAGTTGACTAATCACACATCTCATTGTTTAACTTGATCTGAAAAATGCACTGAGGATTTTGCATCTCTTTAACCATCACCCTGAAAACTGAGAACTACCATTATCACTTTTGATTCTTACATCCAAGAAAATAGTCACTACCTCCTAAGTAATCAAAATTCAACAAAAGAAACGAAGAGTCTGGGCATGGTGGCTCACGCCTGTAATCCCAGCACTTTGGGAGACCGAGGCGGGTGGATCACTTGAGATCAGGAGTTCGAAACCAGCCTGGCCAACATGGTGAAACTCTGTCTCTACTAAAAATAAAAAATTAGCCAGGCGCGGTGGCGGGTGCCTATAATCCCAGCTACTTTGGAGGCTGAGGCACGAGAATTGCTTGAACCCAGGAGGCAGAGTTTGCAGTGAACCAAGACGGCACCACTGCACTCCAGCCTGGGTGGCAGAGCGAGACTCTGTCAAAAAAAAAAGAAAGAAAGAAAAAGAAAAAGAAATGAAGAATACTTGGCTAGTCTACAGCTGTAAAATCATGTTACCTGATTTTCATGCACAGAGTACATTCATTGGGGTAAGTGATCATGTCAGTGCCACACACAGGGTTAAAGTCCCTGGGACATCCTGGTAATTGATACCGAGCGCAGAATGGCTGGAAAAAAGAAAGGGACAGAGAAATTCAAGAATGACTTGAGATACACTCATAAAATAGTTCAGAGAAGAAAATGTCCCAGATCTCCTTAGATTTCCTAGAATCATTCAATAAAAATACTTTTATTTTCCAGAAAAAAAAATTTTTTTTGAGACAGAGTCTCACCCTGTCTCCCAGGCTGGTGTGCAACGGCACAATCTCAGCTCACTGCAACCTCCGCCTCCTGGGTTCAAGTGATTCTCCTGCCTCAGCCTCCCAAGTAGCTGGGATTACAGGAGTGTGCCTCCATGCCCAGCTAATTTTTGTATTTTTAGTAGAGACAGGGTTTCACCATGTTGGCCAGGCTGGTCTCGAACTTCTGACGTCATCCACCCACCTTGGCCTCCCAAAGTGCAAGGATTACAGGCGTGAGCCACTGCACCTGGCAAAAAAAAAAAATTTCTAATGCTAAAATCAGATACAATGTTGGTGTGATGGTTCAATACAAACTATGTAAAAAAAGGACCCCGGCCGGGTGTGGTAGCTCATGCCTGTAATCCCAACACTTTGGGAGGCCAAGGTGGGCAGATCACCCAAGGCTGGGAGTTCGAGACCAGTCTGACCAACATGGAGAAACTCCATCTCTACTAAAAAATACAAAATTAACTGGGCATGGTGGTGCATGCCTGTAATCCCAGCACTTTGGGAGGCCAAGGCGGGCAGATCATGAACTCAAGAGATCGAGACTGAGGCAGGAGAATCAAATGAACCTGGGAGGCAGAGGATGCGGTGAGCCAAGATCACGCCATTGCACTCCAACTCTCCAACCTAAGCAATGAGAGCGAAACCCCATCTAAAAAATAAAAAACATTTAAAAATTAAAATTAAAAGGACCTCAGAGGCTTCAATCTGGCTGATTTTTAAATGAAAGTCTGAGACACGCCACCATACCTACTTTTTTATTGTCTAGCTTCATAATTTGTACTTCACTACAATGTCCATGTGGATGTTCTATTAAATTCCACCTTAATCCCTTGCCTGAATGCCAAGACAAAATCAGGAATCTAATCTTTCAATCTGAACTTTTAAGGCACTGACATTTAACCAAAAACATTAAAGAAAGCAGGAGATACAGAATTGAAGCAAATTTGTGCCAAAGGAAAAATGTTCAAAACAGGTTCATCATCTATGGAGGCTCCAAATTTCATCCCACAAGATACTAACTACAGGAAGAGAGTTGAATCTGGGCAAACATTGCCCCAAAACTTCCTCTCCACCCTCTGGAAGAGGGCCACTGCACATTTATTATTCCTTAATGTCATTTTAATTCTTATAGAAGGGCGGAGCATGGTGGCTCATGTCTGTAATCCCAGCACTTAGGGAGGCTGAGGCAGGTGGATCACTTGAGGTCAGGAGTTTGAGACCAGCCTGGTCAACATAGTAAAACCCCGTCTCTAGTAAAAATACAAAAATTTGCCGGGTATGGTGGCACACGCCTGTAATCCCAGCAACTCGAGAGGCTCAGACAGAAGAATCGTTTGAACCTGGGAGGCAGAGGTTGCAGTGAACCGAGATTGCACTACTTCACTCCAGCCTAAACAACAAGAGCAAAACTGTCTCAAAAAAATTACAAATTAAAATAAAAATAATTCTTATAGAAGGATATGCTAAAATTTTAAGCAATTCTCTGACCTTTATACTCTAGAGCAGGGGTTTCCAACCATCAGGCCACAAACTGGTACCAGTCCGTGGCCTGTTAGGAACTGGGCCTCCTGTTAGCAGGAGGGAAGTGGCTGGCCAGTGAGCATTATCAACTGAGCTCCGCCTCCTGTCAGGTCAGCGATGGCATTAGATTCTCATAGGAGTACGAACCCTATTGTGACATGGGCATGCGAGGAATCTAGGTTGTGCACTCCTTATGAGGCTATTATTTTTTTTTTTCGAGATGGAGTTTTGCTCTTGTTGCCCAAGCTGGAGTGCAATGGCGCCATTTCGGCTCACTGCAACTTCCGCCTCCCAGGTTCAAGCAATTCTCCTGCCTCAGCCTCCCCAGTAGCTAGTATTACAGGCGCATGTCACCATGCCCAGCTAATTTTTTGTATTTTTAGTAGAAATGGAGTTTCACCATGTTAGCCAGGCTGGTCTCAAACTTCTGACCTCAGGTGATCCACCTGCCTCAGCCTCCCAAAGTGCTGGGATTACAGGCATGAACCACCGCACCCGGCCCTTTTTTTTTTTTTTTTTTTTTTTGACAAAGTCTCATTCTGTCGCCCAGGCTAGAGTGCAGTGATGCCATCTAGGCTCACTGCAATTTCCGCCTCCCGAGTTCAGGCAGTTCTCCTGCCTCAGCCACCCAAATGGGTAGGATTAAAGGCACCCACCACCACGCCCAGCTAACTTTTGTATTCTTAGTAGAGACTGGGTTTCACTATGTTGGCCAGGATGGTCTCAAACTCCTGACCTTGTGATCTGCCGGCCTCGGCCTCCCAAAGTGCTGGGATTACAGGCGTGAGCCACCGCACCCTGCAGAGACTCCTAACTAATGCCTGATGGTCGGAGTTTCATCCCAGACCATCTCTGCCCACCCCACTCCATGCCTCAGTGCATGGAAAAATTGTCTTCCACAAACTGGTCCCTGGTCCCAAAAAGGTTGGGGACCGCTGCTCTAAAGCTTTTCTCCTGAAAGTTTCTTATATCGTTTACTGGTATAGTCACTCATTTACAGATGTTATGGCAGACACAAAGACAAAGAAAAGTTGGATCCTGACTATAAGGAATTTAGGATGGAATAAGGCAATCAAGAAATACACATGCTGGTCTTGAAGAATGGGTAAAATTTAATATAGAAGGCTGGGAGAATGTCTACCGCAAAGAAATAAAATTGATCAAGCAAAGGCACAGTGGCAAGAGAAGTGGTTGGCATTGGAGTTAACAGTTTAAAGGAATCTCCAAAACTCTTTTATGATTTAAAAAAAAAAAAAAAAAAGGTTGACACAGGAGAATCGCTTGAACACAGCAGGCAGAGGTTGCAGTGAGCCAAGATCCCTCCATTGCACTCCAGCCTAGGGCACAAGAGTGAAACTCTGTCTCAAAACAAACAAACAAACAACAAACAAACAAACAAAAAACACAGTACTCAACGAACTAGGAACAGAAGAGAACTTCCTCAACCTTATAAAAGGCATCCATAGAAAAAACAAAAACAAAAATAAAATAAAAGGCATCCATAAATAACCTACAGCAAACATTCTACTCAGTGGTAAAGGACTCAATGCTTTTCCCTAAAATCAGAAATAAAAACACAAGAATGTCCACTTTCACCTCTTCTATTCAACACTGTACCAAAGTTTCTTGCCAGGACAATTATCCAAGAAAAATAAATAAAATGCACCCAGATGGGAAAGGAACAAGTAAAACTATCTCTATTCAAAGATGACACAGGGCTGGGCACAGTGGCTCATGCCTGTAATCCCAGCACTTTGGGAGGCCGAGGCAGGCAGATCACTTGAGGCTAGGAGTTTGAGATGAGCCTGGCCAACATGGTGAAACCCTGCCTCTACTAAAAATACAAAAATTTGCCAGGCGTGGTGGCAATCACCTGTAATCTCAGCTACTTGAGAGGCTGAGGCAGGAGAATTGCTTGAACCCGGGAAACGGAGGTTGTAGTGAGCTGAGATTGCACCACTGCCCTCCAGCCTGGCGAAAGAGTAAGACTCTGTCTCAAAAAACAAACAAGCAACAAAGATGACACAATCTTGTTATATAGAAATTCCTAAGAAATTCACACACACACACACACACATACACACACACACACACACACACACACACCCAATAATTACTAATAAACAAGGCCAGGTATGGTGGCTTATATAATTATATGTACTTTGGGAGGCTGAGGTAGGAGGATGACTTGAGGCCAGGAGTTCAAGGCCAGCCTGGGCAACATAGCAAGACCCCATCTCTACAAAAAATTAAAAATTAGCCATGTGTGGTGACCTGTGTGTGTAGTCCTAGCTTCTCAGGAGGATGAGGAAGAAGGATCACTGCAGCCCAGGAGTTCAAGGTTATATTAAGTTATGATCATACTATTGCACTCTAGCATGAGCCACAGAGTGAGACTCAGTCTTGGAAAAAAGAAAAAGGACTAATAAGCAAGTTCAACAAGGTTGAAAGATACAAGATCAATATATAAAACTCAATTTTACTTCTATACACTAACAATGAACAATCTGAAAATAAAACTAAGAAAACAATTCCACTTACAATAGCATCAAAAAGAATAAAACATCTCTAGGGCCAGGTGTGGTGGCTCACACCCTTAATCCCAGCACTTTGGGAGGCCGAGGATCACCTGAGGTTAGGAGTTCAAGATAAGCCTGGCCAACATGGTGAAACCCTGTCTCTACTAAAAAAATATAGGCCAGGCACAGTGGCTCACAGCTGTAATCCCAGCACTTTGGGAGGCTGAGGTGGGCGGATACCCGAGGTCAGGAATTCAAGACCAGCCTGGCCAGCCTGGTGAAACCCCATCTTTACTAAAAATACAAAAATTAGCTGGGCATGGTGGTGGGTGCCTGTAATCCCAACTACTCAGGAGGCTGAGGCAGGAGAATCGCTTGAACCCAGGAGGTGGAGGTTGCAGTGAGCCGAGATCATACCATTGCACTCCAGCCTGGGTGACAGAGTAAGACTCCATCTCAAAAAAAAAAAAAAAAAAATATATATATATATATATATATACACACACACACACACACACACACACACACACACACAAAAAGTAGCTGGGCATGGTGGCGGGAGCCTGTAATCCAGCCACTTGGGAGGCTGAGTCAGGAGAATCACTTGAACCTGTGAGGCGGAGGTTGCAGTGAGTCGAGATGGCTCCACTGCACTCCAGCCTGGGTAACAGAGTGAGACACTGTCTCAAAAAAAAAAAAAAAAAAGAATAAAACATCTAGAAAGGCCAGGCGTGGTGGCTCATTCCTGTAATCCCAGCACTTGGGGAGGCCAAGGCGGGCAGATCACAAGGTCAGGAGTTTGAGACCAGCCTGACCAACATGGTGAAACCCTGTCTCTACTAAAAATACAAAAATTAGCTGGGAGTGGTGGCATGTGCTTGTAATCCCAGCTACTCAGGAGGCTGAGGCAGGAAAATCACTCGAACCCAGGAGGCAGAGGTTGCAGTGAACCGAGATCACACCATTGCATCCAGCCTGGGCAACAGAGTGAGACTCTGTCTCAAAAAAAAAAAAAAAAAAAATTAAGAATAAATATTTACAAAGTGTAAGACATGTACACTGAAAACTATAAAGCATTGTTGAAAGAAATTAAAGGCCTAAATACATAGAAAGACATCCCATGTTCATGGATCAGAAGATTTAACACTTTTAAGATGACAATACTCTCCAAATAGATATATAAGTTCAATGGAATCCCCATCAAAATCTTAGCTGTCTTTTTTTTTTTTTTTTTTTTTTTTTTTTTGAGACGGAGTCTCGCTCTGTCTCCCAGGCTGGAGTGCAGTGGCCGGATCTCAGCTTACTGCAAGCTCCGCCTCCTGGGTCCATGCCATTCTCCTGCCTCAGCCTCCCGAGTAGCTGGGACTACAGGCGCCCGCAACCTCGCCCGGCTAGTTTGTTGTTTTTTTTTTTTTTTTTTGTATTTTTTAGTAGAGACGGGGTTTCACCGTGTTAGCCAGGATGGTCTCGATCTCCTGACCTCGTGATCCACCCATCTCGGCCTCCCAAAGTGCTGGGATTACAGGCTTGAGCCACCGCGCCCGGCCTTAGCTGTCTTTTTTTGCAGCAGAAACTGACTAATTGATCTTAAAATTCAGATAGAAATATAAGGGACTCCAAGTAGCCAAAACATTCTTGAATAAGAAAAAAAGGTTGGAGGATTCACACTTTCTCATTTTGAAACTTACTATAAAACTACAGTAATCAGGCTGGGCACGGTGGCTCATGCCTGTAATCCCAGCACTTTGGGAGGGGAATGACCTGAGGTCAGGAGTTTGAGACCAGCCTAGTCAACATGGTGAAACCCAATCTCTACTAAAGATACAGAAATTAGCCAGGCATGGTGTTGCACACCTGTAATCCCGGCTACTTGGGAGGCTAAGACACGAGAATCGCTTGAACTCAGGAGATGGAGGTTACAGTGAGCCAAAATTGTGCTACTGCACTCCACCCTGGCAACAAGAATGAAACTCCATCTCAAAAAAAAAAAAGGTATAGCACTAACAATAGAGGAGGATATACTATGAGAAAACACCAGAAGGTACAGGTAGAAAAGTAGGCTGTGTTGATGAGGTTAGACTTTCTCTGTGGGCAATGAGAAGTCCTTGAAGATTCTGCACAGAGACATGCTACATTCAGTCAAGATTTTAGAGACTAATTGGAGCAGCAGTGTGTAGCAGGAACTGGAAAGTGAAGATACTAAAAGGCTGGGGAAAACCCATTGAAAAGCCACTATGCTAATCTAGGTGAGAGATAATGGGGGCCCTAAATTAGAGCAGTGGCAATGGAAATAAGGAAGAAAAACCAAAGATCAATCTCTCTCTCTCTCTCTCTTTTTTCTTAAGACTGGTCAAGTGAAGCAGTGGAATGAAAAAGGAACAGAGAAATCTGTGGTTGTGATCAATTAGTTGTAAACACCACTGCACAAAAACTAGCCAAACCAACGATCTCTTGTGTGAGTCATCCTTTTAACAATCCTGTCAAAAGACAGCACGTCCAGGCCGGGAGCGGTGGCTCATGCCTGTAATCCCAACACTTTGGAAGGCCAAGGTGGGTGGATCCTGTGAGGTCAGGAGTTCGAGACCAGTCTGGCCAACATGGTGAAACCCCGTCTCTACTAAAAATACAAAAAAATTAGCCAGACAGGGTGGCATATGCCTGTAGTCTCAGCTACTTGGTAGACTGATGCAGGAGAATCACTTGAACCCAGGAGGCAGAGGTTGCAGTGAGCAGAGATCTCACCACTGCACTCCAGCCTGGATGACAAAGCAAGACTCTGTCTCAAAATAAATAAATAAATAAAGACAGCAGGTCCTGCAGCACTTGCATTGCCTCCTGAGTGTGAATGCCTTCTTAAATTCTACATGTAGGAATTCACTCACTTTACCCTAATCCCAGCCTTAAAACGAAGGTACCATAACTCCCATTTTCTAAAAGAAAACCAAACCCAAGCAAACCGAATCACTGACTAACAGTGTTATTGGGCATCCATGAGATGCTGAAGACTGAGCACCAAATAGCAAATAAGACACTATACCTGACAACAGGCATAGTTTCCTGGAGGACATAGGCAAACAGGCAATTACAATCTAATGCTGTGACGGGGTAGAGAAAAGCACTGGATCTGGAGTCAGACTGCCTGGATGAGAAGCATAGCTCCACCACTTCCATGTGACCTTGACCAACGGGATAATAATGAAATAACGATCCCTACCTCACAGTACTGTGAAAGATGAAATTAGTTATTATATATGAAGCATTTAGAACACTGGTATGGCACGTAGGTATCTAAGTATTTATTGTTATGATGGTGATGATGATGCAGTATAGGTAAGCAGAGAGAAAGTGTGTGTGGATATATATATCTACATCTCTACTTTGGAGGAAGGGAATCGCGTGGGAAGGTTTCCTGGAAGAAGTCTACTCCGAGCTGAATGCTCAGAGTTAACCTACTGAAGTCAATATCCTCATATGTCAGATAATGTCTATCTTACAACATCATTGTGAGAATTGAGAGACCAAATAAACAGACAATGACTAGACCTTATATAAAGCAGAACTCTGACCCACAACCTGCAGCATCCTGCCCAGGAACTCAAATCATTATTTAGAGTAACCAAGCCAGGGGGCCAGCCGGCTATAAGTCAGACTTGAACGAAATCAGACTGCTATCTCTAGTGACAGCCCAGGAAGCCAAATAATAACCCCTTTAACAATCAGCCCAAAATGGCTAGGACTTTTTTTTTTTTTTTGAGATGGAGTCTCACTCTGTCATCCAGGCTAGAGTGCAGTGGTGTGATCTCAGCTCACTGCAACTTTTGCCTCCTGGGTTCAAGTGATTCTCCTGCCTCAGCCTCCCCAGTAGCTGGGATTACAGGCACGTGCCATGATGCCTGGCTAATTTTTTGCATTTTTAGTACAGACGGGGTTTCACCATGTTAGCCAGGATGGTCTTGATGTCCTGACCTCGTGATCTGCCCACCTTGGCCTCCCAAAGTGCTGGGATTACAGGTGTCAGCCACCATGCCCAGCCGCAAAATGGTTAAGACTTGATTACTAACTGACAGCTTCCATAATTTCTGTCCTTGATTCCAACTTAGGACAACCAGAGAAAACCAAATACGCACCCCTAACCCATATCATAGAATGTCCTGCTTCTAGCTAGCTCACCTGCAGCTTCCCTGTGCCAACAGCCTCCAATCAGGCCATACCTGAAGCCATTTCTTTTTTCCACTATAGTTTTCGCACTCCTCTCTTTGACTCGAGTCCCTATTCAAATGCAGGTGACAGTGGCTGACTCTCTTGCTATAACAAGCCCTGAAAAACACAGCCTTTGCTTGTTCTCATTTGATTGGTCTCCTTTTACATCCTCACAATTTAATTTGATAAAGTACATAAAATATCTAGTACAAGGCGTAACTATTTTTCTAAGGACCTTTTGAATCTTTAAAGGAAATATTAACAGAAACAAAGACTGGGCTGTTTTCAACTAAAATTTACACTTTTATCTGAATCAAAAGGGCTGTGTGACAACCTGGTTTCAAACGCAGTCCTCAATGGTTTCAAAAGTGGCAGGTCAGACCTGAGAGCCAGCCTCCCTCCCAGACGGTTTTGGGCTTCACTGTATTGGTAGAAATAGTACAAGTGGTTTCCTACTTACCGTTTTATATTTTGAAAATCGACGGAACAGAGGGCCTGTAAGAAGAAAGCATAGACATTTTACAGTATGGGATCAAGGTAAGGTATTGTTCATGAGGATTTTTTTTTTTTAATGAGATCTTGCTATGTTGCCCAGGCTGGTCTTGACCTCCTGGGCTCAAGCGATCTTCCTGCCTAGGCCTCCCAAAGTGCTGGAATTCGAGGCGTGAGTCACCACATCCAGCTTCATAAGAATGTTTTAAAATCCAGTTTGGGATTTATCCAGGTCACATCTTCTATTTTCCCCTCTAAATCCTACCTTCTTTAAACTGTCCCCAGCCCACTTCCTCCAGAAAGGATATTCAGTTTTTTATGGCACCTCTCCCCACAAGCACACAGAAATAACATTTGGTTCTGTTCCCATTAGGTTTGGTTGAGAAAGGACTTTGAAGCTACGGAATAAAAGTCGCGCTAGCGCACTGCAGCTTCAATTCCTGGTCTCAAGCGAGCCTCCCGCCTCAGCCTCCGGAGTAACTGGGACTACCGGCCCAAGCCACCGCAGCTGGCCAAGGAAGTAACCCTTAATTAATAGTTCATGATATTCTTTTCCTTTGCAGCTCGGGGTAACAAATATAAAATTTAATGCAAGATGTGAGCATTTTAACTCCATTTTAAGAGAGGTGTGGACTAAAGCCCCTTTCTCGTAAGCATCCACAATTCCTCATTCCTGCGCATCTCCTCCTGTGGGACCATACATAAAAACCCAACTCCTCATCTTGGGCACCTGAAAATCTACTTTAACAGAGAAAGCGCTCTAGATAGCAGGCGTCCTTGGAGCTGGGAGTGAAATCCAAGCAAGAACTAACCACACCCCCCAATTCGCGCTCCTCCACCTGGCAGGTCCTCTGGGGAACCGCCCGTAACGGCCGCGCGGGTACCGTCGCCGAGGCCGCCCAGAGCCGGGCAGGGGCCGCCGCCGGCGTGACTCCCTCTCCCGCTTTTCTCCAGAGGTCCCCGCTCTCCAGGACCGCTCCGAGCGCTACCTGCGAAGGTAACTGCCAGGAGCAGCAGCGCCAAGCGCAGCACCGCTAGCGCCATCCTCCTCCCGCGCCGGGCGTCTGGCCCCTGCGCTCTGGTGCCAGCGCCACTCGCAAGGGGCGCGGGGAGGGCGGGGGAAGGGAGGAAGAAGGGGCGGGGCGAGAGTGGGAGGAAGTGCAGGGGTAGGTGGCGAAGGCAAGAGGGGCGACGGGAAGAGGAGCCGTGAAGGGTCGAGGGAGAACCGGGAAGGGCTGGGAAGGAGAAAGGTAGAAGGACGGGGGAGGGGGCCATAGGGAAGGAGGGGGCGAGGGAGATAGAGGAAGGGGCGGTTGTTGCCCCACACCCTCTCCTTCCCGCCGAGGAGACTAAGGGGAAGACCTCTCCCTCCGACATACAAGAACCTGAGAGCCCTAGGGAACCCTCGTGGAACTCCTGGGAGCTCTGTCAATCGATCCCTATTTCTTAAGCATCTACTGAGTCCCAGATAGTGTTTTGTTGCTGAAGACACAGCCCTGACCTCGACAAAGGAGGTCCTTGCTCTCAGGAAGCGTTCCGCCTTTCCCTCTTTTAATATATTTTTTAACTATTTTAGTTGACACATAATGATTATACATACTTATGGGGGTACATAGTGATATTTGGATATATACAATGTGTAGTGATCAAAACAGGATAATTAGCATATTCATCACCTCAAACATTTATTATTACTTTGTGTTGAGAACATTCAAAATCCTTTCATTTACTTGAAAATACGTAATAAATTATTATTATTATTATTTAAATTTCAGACAGGGTCTCGCTCTTTTGCCTAGGCTGGAGTGCAGTGGCACAATCTCAGCTCACTGCAACCTCCACCTCCCAGGTTCCAGGTATCCTCCCACCTCAGCCTCTCTCCCAAGTAGCTGGGACCACAGATATATGCCACCATGCCCAGCTAATTTTTGCATTTTTTGTAGAGAGGGGTTCTCACCATTTTGCCCAGCCCTTCTTTTGAAGCCGAAATGCCTACTCACACAACTCTGAGCATTGCCTCTGAGTCTGGGGTCAGATTTGTGCTGTAATCCCAGCACTTTCGGAGGTTGAAGTGGGTGGATCACTTGAGGTCAGGAGTTCGAGACCAGCCTGGACAATATGGTGAAACCTAGTCTCCACTAAAAATACAAAAATTAGTGGGCATGTTGCCATACTCCTGTATGTACTCAGGAGGCTGAGGCATGAGAATTTCTTGAACCCGGGAGGTGGAGGTTGTAGTGAGCCAAGCACACCACTGCACTGCAGCCTGGGCAACAGAGTGAAACTCTGTCTCAAAAAAAAAAAAAAAATGCTGGAGACTGGAGCCAGCTGATTTTGTCAGAGTGATGAAGAGTCATTGCTGTGGCACTGCTGAAAGAAACAGCCAGCAGGCAGGAGCCAGTCCCTTCTCCCTCCTCCTGCCTTCTGGTGTTCCCCTCACGGACCCTATGGGCATAACCTTCCAGAAGCCAGCTGGAAAAGCAGAAATGAGGTCTGCTGAGACCTGGCACCACATAGCAGAGTATAGAAGGGGAGGTGTAGAGCTGATGGAGAATCACCTTATGACTGGCATGTTCCCATGCCCACCCCTTGACCTTAGCAACCTCAAGGGCTGGAACAAGAAGACACTGTGCAGTTTTCAACTCCACTTGGCACCACACATGGCTGAGTTCTGGCTGGTATCCTGCTGAGGCCAAGGGGTAAATTTGAAATGAGTGTTAGTACTTTTCTAAGTCACATCACATTCAGTTCTTTGAACAACAGTCATAAAATGGTCATAGGTCATTTTGCTGAAGATTCTTATCAAGAATTGATAAAATATAATTTATATATAAAGCTTTCTCAACTCTGTTGGATGTCTGTTACCAAATGACATGTGCACTTGCTTACGAACACCTTTGATGCT
This sequence comes from Theropithecus gelada, assembly GCF_003255815.1. Classification (NCBI taxonomy): domain Eukaryota; kingdom Metazoa; phylum Chordata; class Mammalia; order Primates; family Cercopithecidae; genus Theropithecus; species Theropithecus gelada. The sequence continues at coordinate 85,044,624 of NC_037672.1, read as the reverse complement.
CTGGGAACACAAATCTGACCCCAGACTCAGGGGCAATGCTCAGAGTTGTGTGAGTAGGAATTTCGGCTTCAGAAGAAAAGTCATTTACACCTCAAGATAGATTTCTTATAAATGTGATGTGTGTGGATACAGCTGCCTTTACGTTATTTTGTTTCAAAGAGCTGACTGACTGGTAGAATGGCTCATGCCTGTAATCCCAGCACTTTGGGAGGCAGAGGGAGGCAGATTGCTTGAGCCCAGGAGTTGGAGTGCCAGCACCACTCACAGGGGACACGGGGAGGGCAGGGGAAGGGAGGCGACATGGTGACAAAACCCTGTCTCTACAAAAACTATAAAAATCAGCCTAGTGTGGTGGTGTGCACCTGTAGTCCCAGCTACTCAGGAGGCTGAGGTGGGAGGATCACCTGAGCCTGGGAGGTGGAGGCTACAGTGAGCCATGATCACACCACTACATTTCAGCCTGGGTGATAGGAGTGAGAACTTGTCTCAAAAAAAAAACAATAACATTGATAGTTATACCTTAGAAATATTTTCTATAATGGTGCTTTTCACATGTTGTCTCAGCATTTGTGAGCCAAGAACAACGGTCAAAAAACATTTTCTGTAAAGGGCCAGATAGTAAGTACCATAGACTTCTTGTCACAGCTAAACTCTGTCATTGTAGTGCAAAAGGAGACATAGACTGTAACTCAATGAATGGGCATGACTGTATTCTTGTTTTGTTTTGTTTTGTTTTGTTTTGTTTTGTTTTTTTGAGAGAAGGTCTTGCTCTGTCACCCAGGCTGGAGTACAGTGGCGTGATCTCGGCTCACTGCAGCCTCAACCTCAGCCTCCTCCCACCTCAGCCCTGCAAGTAGCTGGGACTACAGGCATGCACCACCACACCCAGCTAATATTTTTGTAGTTTTTGTAGAAGTAGGTGATATGGTTTGGCTGTGTCCCCACTCAAATCTCAACTTGAATTGTATGTCCCAGAATTCCCAAATGTTGTGGGAGGGACCCAGGGGGATAACTGAATCATAGGGGCCAGTCTTTCCCATGCTGTTCTCATGATAGTGAATAAGTCCAGGAGATCAGATGGGTTTATCAGGAGTTTCCACTTTTGCTTCCTCATTTTTTCTCTTGCTGCCACCATGTAAGAAATGCCTTTCACCTCCCACCATGATTGTGAGGCCCCCCAGCCATGTGGAACTCTAAGTCCAATTAAACTTTTCTTCCCAGTCTCAGGTATGTCTTTATCAGCACTGTAAAAACAGACTAATACACAGGGTTCTGCCATGTTGCCCAGGCTGGTCTCAAACTCCAGAGCTCAAGTGATCTGCCTGCCTCAGCCTCCCAGAGTGCTAAGATTATAGGCATGAGCCACTGTGCCCAGCTGGCATGGCTATATTCTAATAAGACTTTACAAAAATAGGCAGCAGGCCGTGTTTAGATTATGGGCCTTAGTTTACTGACCTTAAGCCAAACATACCCCAAAAATGGCCATGCAGACCACTGGCGTGTTTGTTAGAGGGTAAAACCAGGTGCAAGCTAAGAGATCTGTTTTGTGGTTAATCCTTGTGGTTTGGTTTTTAGTCATTTTTTAGGTATTCATTGCTGCTTAGGTCACCATAGCTCAAAATGAATTAAAAAAATTGATAAAGTGTCTAGACAATTTAGGCAAAATAAAAAATTTTTTTCAGTCTTATTATCTGGTCAGTAGCTTTAAAATCATGTTTTTTTTTATCATGAATTATCTAGCTAATTCTGCCTGTAGAAGTCTGACTTTCAATTTTAGTTTTCTGTCAGTTCCTGCTGCTCCCCTTGTCATCATAGGGGCCTACAGAGGAGCTTTCACTGTTTCTCATGCTACAGCCTACTAAGATCTTATTACTAACCCCATCAAAGCATATTATCCAATACCTGTTTAATAATCAATTCTAGGCTTTTGAAATGCAGCCATAGGCATAAAAAAGCAAGCTCTGGGTCTCTGGTTTCTGGCCCCTTGACTGCAAAGATGGCTCCCAATGCTTCCTGCCTCTCTGTGCATGTTCTTTCCGAGGAATGGGATTTAATGACCTTTGATGCCAACCCAGAGGACAGCGTGAAAAAAATCAATGAACATGTCCGGTCTAAGACCAAGGTTCCTGTGCAGGACCAGGTTCTTTTGCTGGGCTCCAAGATCCTAAAGCCACGGAGAAGGCTCTCATCTTATGGCATTGACAAGGAGAAGACCATCCATCTTACCCTGAAAGTGGTGAAGCCCAGTGATGAGGAGCTGCCCTTGTATCTTGTGGAGTCAGGTGATGAGGGGCAGAGGCACCTCCTCCAGGTGCGAAGGTCCAGCTCAGTGGCACAAGTGAAAGCAATGATCGAGACCAAGACGGGTGTAACCCCTGAGACCCAGATTGTGAATTGCAATGGAAAGAGACTGGAAGATGGGAAGATGATGGCAGATTATGGAATCAGAAAGGGCAACTTACTCTTCCTGACATCTTATTGTATTGCAGGGTGACCACCCTGGGGATGGGGTGTTGGCAAGGGCCAAAAAGCTTATTTCTTTTAATCTCTTAATCAACGTGAGAATGAGATGAGTAGAGTAAGATTTGGGTGGGATGGGTAGGATGAAGAATATTGTCCAACTCTGTTTCTTTGATTCTAACACAATTAATTAAGTGGCAGGATTTTTAATAATGTATTACTGAGACTAGTAAATAAAATTTTAAGGCAAAATAGAAAAAAAAAAAAAAAAAAAAAGCAAGCTCTGTTATACTAAAATTAGCTCAAAATGAAACATAGACTTAAAATATGAAACTTTAAAATTTTAGAGAAAAGCATAGGAGAAAGCATTTGCTCTGAAAAAAAAAAAAAAAAAAAAAATCCTATGCAGAAGATGAGGCTGGGTGCAGTGGCCCACGCCTATAATCCCAGCACTTTGGGAGGCCAAGGTGGGCAGATCACCTGAGGTCAGGAGTTTGAGACCAGCCTGGCCAACGTGGTGAAACCCTGTCTCTACTAAAAACACAAAAAATTAGTCGGGCTTGGTGGCACATGCCAGGAGGTTGAGGCAAGAGAATCACTTGAACCCGGGAGGTGGAGGTTGTGGTGAACCGAGATCATGCCGTTGCACTCCAGCCTGGGCAATAGAGTGAAACTCTCGGGAAAAAAAAAAAAAAAAAGATGAAAAGTAGCAAGGCTCAGTGGCAAGCACCTGTAATGTCGGCTACCCGGGAGGCTGAGGCAGAAGGATCACTTGAGCTCAGAAGTTTAAGGCTCTAGTATAGACTGGGCACGGTGGCTCACACCTGTAATCCCAGCACTTTGGGAAACTGAGGTGGGCAGATCACCTGAGGTCAGGAGTTCGAGACCAGCCTGACCGACATGGAGAAACCTCATCTCTACTGGAAATACAAAATTAGCTGGGTGTGGTGGCACATCCCTTTAAACCCAGCTACTTGGAAGGCTGAGGCAGGGGAATCAGTTAAACCCGGGAGGCGGAGTTTGCAGTGAGCCGAGATGACATCATTGCACTCCAGCCTAGGCAACAAGAGTGAAACTCCGTCTCAAAAACAAAAAAGAAGTTTGAGGCTGTAGTGCTTAATGATCTCACCTGTGAATAGCCACTGCACTTCAGCCTGGGCAACACAGGGACACTCCATCTCTAAACACAAACAAACAAAAAAGGCAGAAGGCTGAGGCACAAGAATCACTTGAACCTGGGAGATAGAGATTGCAGTAAGCTGGGATAGCGCCACTGCACTCCAGCCTGGGCAACAGCAAGACACCATCTCAAACAAAAAAAAAAAGAGAAAGAGAGAGAGAGCGCGCTAAAAGGAGAAACTGTAGACCAGGAGAACATATTTTGTCTAAAATATATAAAGAGATCTCAAAACCAAGAATAAAAAAATATACATGATTAGAAAGTGGGCAAAAAGATATGAATAGACATTTCCCTGGAGAGGATATACAGGTGGCAGATGAGCATAACATTGTAAGCCATTAGGGAAATGCAAAATAAAAACTGCAATAACACTACACACCTGTCAGAATGACTAAAATAAAAAACAGTAGTAACATCAAATGCTGGCAAGGATGTGGAAAAAGTGGATTACTCATTGTTCACGGAAATGTGAAATAGTACACCTACTCTGGCCGGGCACGGTGGCTCACGCCTGTAATCCCAGCACTTTGGGAGGCTGAGGAGGGTGGATCATTTGAGGTTAGAAGTACAAGACCAGCTTGGCCAACATGGTGAAACTCCATCTTCACTAAAAATACAAAAATTAGCTGGGCATGATGGCGTGCGCCTGTAATCCTAGCTACTCAGGAGGCTGAGATAGGAGAATCACTTGAACCCGGGAGGCAGAAGTTGCCATGAGCTGAGATCGCACCACGGTACTCCAGTCTGGGCGACAGAATGAGATTCCACCTCAAAAATATAAATAAATAAATAAATAGGCTGGACGTGGTGGCTCGTGCCTGTAATCCCAGCATTTTCAGGGGCTGAAGTGGGCAGATCACCGGAGGTCAGGAGTTCAAGACCAGCCTGGCCAACATGGTGAACTCCTGTCTCTACTGAAAATACAAAAACAAAATTAGATGGGCGTGGTGGCGTGCGCCTGTAATCCTAGCCACTCAGGAGGCTGGGGCAGGAGAATCGCTTGAACCCAGGAGGTGGAGGTTCCACTGAGCTGAGATCGAGCCACTGCACTCCAGCCTGGGTGACAGAGCGAGACTCCATCTCAAAAAATAAATAAAATAATAAAATAAAATAAAATAGTATGGTTGCTCTGGAATAGAGTTTGGCAGCTTCTTAACAATCTAAGTGGTTGGGCGCGGTGGCTCACGCTTGCAGTCCCAGCACTTTGAGAAGCCAAGGCGGGTGGATCACCTGAGGTTGGAGTTTGAGACCAGCCTGGCCAACATGGCAAAACTCTGTCTCTACTGAAAATAAAAAAATTAGCTGGTCTTGGTGGCGGGTGCCTGTAATCCCAGCTACTGAGAAGGCTGAGTCAGGGAGCATCCCTTGAACCTGGGAGGCGGAGGTTGTGGTGAGCCGAGATCGCGCCATTGCATTCCAGCCTGGGTGACAGAGTGAGACTGTCTCGAAAAAAAAAAAAAAAGAAAAAAATCTAAACATACAAATACCACATGACATATGACTCAGTAATTGCACTCTTGGGCATTTATCCCACAAAAAAGAAAACTTGGGGCCAGGGGTAGGGGCTCATGCCTGTGATCCTAGCACTTTGGGAGAACAAGTCAGGTGGATCATTTGAGGTCAGGAGTTCGAGACCAGCCTGACCAACATGGTGAAACCCCATCTCTACTAAAACTACAAAAATTAGCCAGGTGTGTGGTGGAACATGCCTGCAGTCCCAGCTACTTGGGAAGCTGAGGCAGGATAATCACTTGAACCCAGGAGACAGAGGTTGCAGTGAGCTGACATTGTGCCACAGCACTCCAGCCTGAGTGACAGAGTGAGACTCCGTGTCAAAAAAAAAAAAAAACACAATCAATCAATAGATCAATCAAAGCAGGCCAGACGCGGTGGCTGTTTTTTATTTTTGTTTTTGAGATGGAGTCTCTCTCTGTGACCTAGGCTGGAGTGCAGTTGCGCAATCTCATCTCACTGCAACCTCCGCCTCCTGGGTTCAAGTGATTCTCCTACCTCAGCCTCCCAAGTAGCTGAGATTACAGGCGTGCACCACCACGCCAGGCTAATTTTTCTATTTTCAGTAGAGACAGGGTTTTGCCATGTTGGCCAGGCTGGTCTCAAACTACTGACCTCAGGTGATCCGCCCACTTCACCTTCCCAAAGTGCTGGGATTATAGGTGTGAGCTACCACGACCAGCCCTTTTTAAAAAAAAAAAGAAAAAAAAAGAAAAAGAGAGTAAACCCTGCATTTTTTAAATTCTGTTATGTATCTTCACGGGGTTGGTGGTCACAGGAATCTTCAAATGTGGATACAATTGCATAGAATTAAATATACGCACAAACACGCACAAATGAACATTGGTAAAACTGGTGAAATCTGATTAAAGTTAGTAGACTGTATTGTCAGTTTCCTGTTTTCTACATTATAGTTACGCAAGATATTACTATACTATTTTCTAACAACTACACGCAAGTCTACCATCATCTCAAAATATAAAGGTGAAGCTCTGAAAATTATCTATAGAATCTGAATAGTAAAGGGACATAATTCTTTTTTTTTTTTTTCTTGAGACAGAGTCTTGCTCTGTCAACAGGCTAGAGTCTTCACTCCAGCCTGATCTTGGCTCTCTGCCTTCCGGGTTGAAGTTATTCTCCTGCCTCAGCCTCTCAAGTAGCTGGGACTACAGGTACACGCCACCATGCCTAGCTAATTTTTGTATTTTTAGTAGAGATGGATTTTACCATGTTGGCCAGGATGGTCTCGATCTCTTGACCTCATGATCCACACATGTCGGCCTCCCAAAGTGCTGGGATTACAGGCGTGAGCCAGCGCGCCTGGCCTTCGTTTTTTGGGTTTTGTTGTTGTTGTTGTTGTTATTGTTTTTGAGACAGAGTTTCGCTGTGTTCCCCAAGCTGGAGTGCAGTGGCACGATCTCGGCTCACTGCAACCTCCGCCTCCCAGGTTCAAACAATTCTCATGTCTCCACCTCCCAAATAGCTAAGACTATGGGCCAGCGCCACCACACCTGGCTAATTTTTATATTTGTGTAGAGATGAGGTTTCATCATGTTGGCTTGACCTCAAGTGATTCCCCTACCTCAGCCTCCCAAAGTGTTGGAATTATAGGCATGAACCACTGTGTTCAGCCATAAAGGTATGTAATTCAAAATATTCTGAGCATACAGAGTCTCTTTTCCTTCTTTAACATCATCATGATTTAAATGAACCTGAGTAATTAATGTTATTCTAGTAAATCGTAGTGGCCTTAAGTCTAAGTATTCAGAATAGGTAATTTTAGCCGGGTGCGGTGGCTCAGGCCTGTAATCCCAGCACTTTGGGAGGCCGTAGGCTGGTGGATCACCTGAGGTCAGAAGTTTGAGACCAGCCTGACTAACACGGAGCAATCCCATCCCTACTAAAAAAAAAATACAAAATTAGCTGGGCATGGTGGCACATGCCTGTAATCCCAGCTACTTGGGAGGCTCAGGCGGGAGAATTGCTTGAACCCAGGAGGCAGAGATTGCAATGAGCCAAGATCTGGCCATTGCACTCCAGCTTGGGCAACAAGAGCGAAACTCCTTCTCAAAAAAGAAAAGAAAAGAAAAAAGAATAGGTAATTTTATTATATTCTACAATGAAGGGCAATTTAAACGTAATGTAATTTAACGTTTAGACATTTGTGAAACTTTCATCTAAAAGATTCCCAGGTTTCTATGAGAAAAATTAAAACAACCTTTTGTCAGAGTAGGCATCCCAATTATTTTACAAAATATGCTCACCGTAAACAAGACAATGATATGACTTAGAATTAAAGGTTAATATAACCTTTCTTGCCTTGCTTTCTACACAGCATTGTGAAATTATGTGTCCTGGGTATTTTTGACTTGTATGTGCTTCTGATTAGCTGGAAAATAGCTAGGAAAATACAGTGGTCAAAACACAGAATTTGGCCAGGTGTTCTAATCCCAGCACTTTGGGAGGCAGAGATAGGAGGATAGCTTGAGGCCAGAATTTGAGACCAACCTGGGCAACATTGTGAGAGCCCTATCTCTACAAAAAATAAATAGAAGACAAGCCTAATTCAATGTGGTTTTCTTTACCATTAGGCTCTGTGATGTAGATAGAAACTTTACCCCTGAAGCTAACATAATTGAAATGCAATTGTCATCAAGTTGGCAACCCAACATGTATGTTCCGTATTGCCTCTGGCACCAAGTTTAAACATTTAAGAAAAATTATCCTAATGTGTCCTCCAAATATGTCCTTTCTTTATTTTATTTTATTTTATTTATTTATTTTTTGAGACGGAGTTTTGCTTTCCTTGCCCAGACTGGAGTGCAGTGACGTGATCTCGGCTCACTGTAACCTCTGCTTTCCAGTGGTTTCAAGCAATTCTCCTGCCTCAGCCTCCTGAGTAGCTGAGACTACAGGCACATGCCACCACGCCCAGCAATTTTTTTTTTTTTTTTCTGAGATGGAGTCTCGCTCGGTCCTCCAGGCTGGAGTGCAGTGGCGCAAACTCGGCTCACTGCAAGCTCCGCCTCCCGGGTTCACGCCATTCTCCTGCCTCAGCCTCCCCAGTAACTGGGACTACAGGCACCTGCCATCATGTCCAGCTAATTTTTTGTATTTTTAGTAGAGATGGAGTTTCACCATGTTAGCCAGTATGGTCTCGGTTTCCTGATCCCATGATCCGCCTGCCTCGGCCTCCCAAAGTGTTGGGATTATGGGCGTGAGCCACCACGCCCGGTTTACGCCCAGCTAATTTTTTGTATTTTTAGTAGAGACAGAGTTTCACCATGTTGGCCAGGATGGTCTCGATCTCTTGACCTTGTGATCTGCCCACCTTGGCCTCCCAAAGTGCTAGAATTACAGTCATGAGCCACCGCGCCCGGCCCAAGTATGTCCTTTCAAAGTCATACTAGAGTACTGTCTAAAAGGCCGGCATGAAAGTTATCTGATTCCAGAGGAAGTCATTTCATTTCATTTATTTACCATTGATAGGGCCCGGAGTCTGTAAAGTTAGATGTTAGCTGATGGAAAATAAGTGGCAAATGATTTTGTTGGGTAGAAAAGATATCTCCAGGCCAGGTGCGGTGGCTCACTCCTGTAATCCCAGCACTTTGGGAGGAAGTGCTGGGATTACAGGGGTGAGCCACCTTGCCCAGTCAAAAAAAGGTCTTTTGTAAGATAAGGTCTTGCTGTGGTGCCCAGGCTGATCATGACTTCCTGGGTTCAAGTGATCCTCCTGCCTCAACCTCCCGAGTAGCTAGACTACAGACACGCCACCCAGCTAATTTAATTTTTTTTTTTTTTTTTTTTTTTTTTTTTTTGTAGAAACAGGGTCATGCGACACTGCCCAGGCTGGCCTCAAACTCCTGGCCTCAAGCAGTCCTCCTGCCTTGGCCTCCTAAAATGCTGGGATTACAGGTATAGGTCACCATGCCTGGCCTAATACAAAGGTTTTTTGTTTTTTTTTTTTTTGAGACAGAATCCCACTCTGTCACCCAGGCTGGAATGCAGTGGCTCAATCCTCAGCCTCCCATAGTGATGGGATTGCAGGAGAATCGATTGAACCCAGGAGGCAGAAGTTGCAGTGAGCCAAGATCACGCCATTGCGCTCCAGTCTGGGCAACAGAGTAAGACTCCGTCTCAAAAACAAAGATGAAAAACAAAGATGTGCACATCCAAAGATGAAGATGGAAACTGAGGGAGAGGGGTATGGAACAGGCTCTATATTAAGAATAATCATTTTTCACAATCCACATCAAGCAAAAATATTTCTAAGCTCAAGCAGGTAGACCATTCATTTGAAATCAAAACTCCAACATTTCAATATAATCACAAATCCAAGACTAGTTAAGTCATTTCCTTAAAATGTACATTCTCCAACAGCTAGTAGAGCTAAGCTGGTTTTGGCGATGTCTACTGCCATCTAGTGGAAATGGATTGACATAACTAGTGCATCATTTAGTGCTAACGCTTTCAAAGTAAAGCTTTCAAATTAAAGTTTTCAAAGTACTCTCATTTTATCTCCACAGTAACCTGTGAAATAGACATTATTATTCAGTTTGTTTCAATTTATTAAAAAATTTAAGGCCGGGCGCAGTGGCTCACTCTTGTAATCCCAGCACTTTGGGAGGCTGAGGCAGGCAGATCACTTGACATCAGGAGTTCAAGACCAGCCTGGTCAACATGGCAAAACCCCATCTTTATTAAAAATACAAAAATTGGGCCAGGCACAGTGGCTCACACCTGTAATCCCAGCACTTTGGGAGGCTGAGGCGGGTGGATCACTTGAGGTCGGGAGTTGAAGACTAGCCTGACCAACATGGAGAAATCCCATCCCTACTAAAAATACAAAAATTAGCCGGGCATGGTGGTGCATGCCTGTAATCCCACCTATTTGGGAGGCTGAGGCAGGAGAATCACTTGAACCCAGGAGGCGGAGGTTGCAGTGAGCCAAGATCGTGCCATTGCACCCCAGCCTGGGCAACAAGAGTGAGACTCCGTCTCAAAAAAAAAAAATTAGCTGAGCATCGTGTCAGGCTCCTGTAATCCCAGCTGCTCAGAAGGCTGAGGCAGGAAAATTGCTTGGACCTGGGAGGCGGAGGTTGCAGTGGACCGAGATTGAGCCACTGATTTCCAGCCTGGGTGACAGAGTGGGACTCTGTCCCAAAAAAACCACAAAAAACCTTCATATTAGGCCAGGCATGGTGACCTATACCTGTAATCCCAGCATTTTAGGAGGCCAAGGCAGGAGGACTGCTTGAAGCCAGGAGTTTGAGACCAGCCTGGGCAGTGTAGCATGACCCTGTTTCTACAAAAAAAAAAAAAAATTAAATTAGCTGGGTGGCGTGTCTGTAGTCTAGCTACTCGGGAGGTTGAGGCAGGAGGATCACTTGAACCCAGGAAGTCATGATCAGCCTGGGCAACACAGCAAGACCTTATCTTACAAAAAACCTTTTTTTGACTGGGCAAGGTGGCTCACCCCTGTAATCCCAGCACTTTGGGAGGCCCAGGCAAGCAGATCACTTGAGGTCAGGAGTTCAAGACCAGCCTGGCCAACATGGTGAAACCCCATCTCTACTAAAAATGCAAAAAATTAGCTGGACGTGCTGACACATGCCTGTAATCCCAGCTACCCAGGAGGCTGAAGCAGAGAATCGCTGGAACCTGGGAGGCAGAGGTTGCAGTGAGCCGAGATCGTGCCACTGCACTCCAGCCTGGGAGACAGAGCAAGACTGCCTCAAAAAAAAAAAACAAAAAAAACTAACCCTTCATATTGTCAGGCACTTATTATAAGCACTGTACATGAATGATCTAATTTATTTTCCATTACAATCTAATATAGTAAGTATTATCTGTGTTATTATTCCCACTTACAGATAAGAAGCCAAGACTTTGAGAATTTAAGAAGCATGCTGAAAGTCCAACAGCTAGTAAAGTAGGAGCATCAGGGTCAAAGTAGGGGATCCTACAAGGCATGCATGTTAATGTAAGTTATCATCAACATCACAAAATGTGTCAGACATTCTCCTAAGCAGTTAGTTTATAGGTATCAGCTAATTTAATCTTCACAAAACCCGAACCAGGAGAGGTGGCTCATGCCTATAATCCCAGCATTTTGGAAGGCAGAGGTGGGCAGATCACTTGAGGTCAGGAGTTCGAGACCAGCCTGACCAATGTGGCAAAACCTCATCTCTACTAAAAAGACAAGAAATTAGCCAGGTGTGGCCGGGCGCGGTGGCTCAAGCCTGTAATCCCAGCACTTTGGGAGGCCGAGACGGGCGGATCACAAGGTCAGGAGATCGAGACCATCCTGGCTAATTTCTTGTCATTTTAGAAAAAAAAAAAAAAAAGAAATTAGCCAGGTGTGATAGCTCCTGTCTGTGGTCCCAGCTACTCGGGAGGCTGATCACCTGAGCCTGGGAAGTTGAGGCTGCTGCAAGCCATGATCATGCCACTGCATGCAGGCTGGGTGAGGGGAATGAGACCCTATCTCAAAAAATAAAACCAAAACCAAAAATGTATGAAGTATGAATAATTATTATTTCCATTTTCTAGATTAAGAAACCAAGGTATGGAGGAGTTAAGCAAGATATTCAAGGTCACCAACTAGTGAAAAGCATAGCCAGAACTGGAATCCAGGAAGTTTAATTCTAGAGCCTATGTTCTCAACCAGTAAGCAATTTTTAAAAAAATTATTGTAACTTAGGCCAGGCACGGTGGCTCATGCCTGTAATCCCAGTGTTTTGGGAGGACTTTAAGACCAGCCTGGGCAACATAGTGAGACCCCCATCTCTACAAAAAATATATATTTTTAAATAGCTGGACATGGTGGCACATGCCTGTAGTCCTAGCACTTTGGGAGGCTGAAGTGGGCAGATCACTTGCACTCAGGAGTTCAAGACAAGCCTGGGCAGCATGGCAAAACCAAGTCTCAAAAAAAAAAAAAAAAAGGCCAGGCATGGTGGCTCAGGCCTGTAATCCCAGCACTTTGGGAAGCCTAGGTGGGTGGATCACTTGAAGTCAGGAATTTTGAGACCAGCCTGGCCAACATGGTGAAACCCCATCTCTATTAAAACTACAAAAATTGGCTGGGCTCAGTGGCTCACGTCTGTAATCCCAGCACTTTGGGAGGCTGAGGCGGGCGGATCACGAGATCAGGAGATCGAGACCATCCTGGCTAACACAGTGAAACCCCGTCTCTACTAAAAATACAAAAAAATTAGCCGGGGGTGGTGGCGGGCGCCTGTAGTCCCAGCTAGCTACTCAGGAGGCTGAGGCAGGAGAATGGCGTGAACCCAGGAGGCGGAGCTTACAGTGAGCCGAGTTTGCTCCACTGCACTCCAGCCTGGGCGACAGAGCGAGACTCCGTCTCAAAAAAAAAAAAAAACTACAAAAATTAGCTGGGCATGGTGGTGAGCACTTATAATCCCAGCTGCTCAGGGGGCTGAGGCAGAAGAGTCAATCGAACCCAGGAGGCGGAGGTTGCAGTGAGCCAAGATCGCACCACTGCACTCTAGCCTGGGTGACAGAGACAGACTCTATCTCAAAAAGAAACAAAAACAAAAAACAAAAACAAAATGCAGATTCTGATGCAGAAAGCCTGAGGTAGAGCCTAAGATTCTGCATTTCTATAAAGCTCTGAGTAAGGACAGTGCTGCTGGCAAAGTGTGCTCCTACATTTTCAGGAGCAAAGTTCTGGCAAGGGGAAGGAGGGGAGAGGAGCAACTGAACTATTGAAAGAAAAACTCTAGACAAATTAAATTTAACAGAGGGTAATTGAACAAATAATGATTCCTTAAAATATATATATTATTTTTTAGAGACTGGTCTCACTCAGTTGCGCAGGCTGGAGTGCAGTGGCGCAATCATAGCTCACCACAGCCTCAAACTCCTGGGCTCAAGGGACCCTCCTGAGTAGCTAGGACCACATGCCACATGCCATGATGACCAGCTTTTATTCATTTATTTCTTTTCTTTTCTTTCTCTCTTTTTTTTTTTTTTTTTTTTGAGACAGAGTTTTGCTCTTGTTGCCCTGGCTGGAGTGCAACGGCACAATCTTGGCTCACTGAAACCTCTGCATCCCAGGTTCGAACGATTCTCCTGCCTCAGCCTCCCAAGTAACTGGGATTACAGGCATGCGCCACCACAGCTGGCTAATTTTGTATTTTTAGTAGAGATGGGGTTTCTCCATATTGGTCAGCCTGGTCTCGAACTCCCAACCTTAAATGATCCACCCACCTTGGCCTCCCAAAGTGCTGAAATTACAGATGTGAGTCACCATGCCCAGCCTAAAGAACAATTCCTGAATCGGGTGGCTCTGGGAACAAGCAGAGTTTCAGAGAGCTCCAGTATGTAAGGTAGGCAGGGATCACTTACAGACAGAAAAAAACAGAAATGAGGTGTGGAAAACAGCTTGATCGGTTACAGCTCAGTATTAAGACATGATCTGATCAGCTGGTAGCCTGTGACTGACTGAAGCTCAGCTGCTGTGCTTGGCTGACACTTAGCTATTTGTTACAAAACAAAACTTCTATATTAGGCTCTCAGTTTACCTGCTGAAGTTAGGTTGCAGTTCTTTCAGTAGGAACTCAAGGTAAGGAGGCAGCCTCTGGCCAAACTTAGTTTAATTTACTAGGACCCTCAGTAACGCCTATGTTATTGGGGTAGGAGGGGAATTAAAGGAGGCTCTGAAGGAGCCTGAGGGTGAGAGGGGACTTGGCCTGAAAAGGTCCTTGGAGAACCAGGACAGTGTGTTGTCGGAAAAGATACTATAGAAGCATTTCTTTCTTTCTCCTTCCCTCCCCTCCCCTCCCCTCCCCTCCCCTCCTTTCCCTTTCCCTTTCCCTTTCCCTTTCCCTTTCCCTTTCCCTTTCCCTTTCCCTTTCCTTCTTTTTCTTGCCGGAGTCTCACTCTGTCTCCCAGGCTGGAGTGCAGTGGTGCAATCTTGGCTCACTGCAGCCTCCACCTCCCAGGTTCAAGTGATTCTCCTGCCTCCACCTCCGAGTATCTGGGATTACAGGCATGTGCCACCAAGTCCAGCTAATTTTTGTATTTTTAGTAGTGACAGGGTTTTGCCATTTTGGCCAGGCTGATCTCGAATTCCTGACCTCAAGTGATCCGTCCCACTCGGCCTCCCAAAGTGCTGGGATTATAGACATGAGCCAATGAGCCCAGCCTATAGAAGCATTTCAAGGCAAAATCGTCAACAGCAATATAAGCTAAGTGACAGTAAGGGGCCCTGCTGGCTTCTCAATTAAGAGGCAACTACAAAAAAAAAAAAAAGGCTACTGATCAATGTAGTGAATATGGTTTCTGTGAATAATAGAAGCTGAAAGATTTTGTGATGTTGGGGTGTAGGGAGTGAATAGAGGAAGTGGAGCTAATCTCTTTTTCTAGAAAGAGAAAACAGTAGCTAAGGTGGATGGCAGGGGCAAATGAGAGAAAGAAAGTGGGGCAGGGATGGCTTATGGGGAAGCTTGTTTGGTTTGGTTTTGCAGGTGTGACACCAGAAGCTATGGCGTTATGCAGAAAGGGAAAGCATGAGGGAGAAATTGACCCAGAGAATGTGGGTGGCTTCTTCTCTCCTAAATAGACCATCATGTTTACTGAATGTCTGCAGTGTGGCAGCTCCAGGAATAAATAGGACACATCCTTGAGCTTCAAGGTCTTGACTACTAAGGGACCTTTGTGCCTCTTCTGTGAAACTCTGAGAGACAGCAGTAAAACAGGCGTGGGGTTCACAATGAACAATCTTTTCTACATGAGGCCCAATTCAAGAAAGATACACATGTATCTATCTGGTCACCAGTTTTCCTGACAATTGAGTTGAAACATTCTTTATTTCTCCATCACTGGAGAGTTCAGTTTTTAACCTAAAATTCCAAAACAGCGCCGTACTGTCAGAATAGGTAGTTAGGCAGATGTGAGCAGGGCAGGAGAGGACTACCCTCCCCCTAGGAATGTCAGGTGATGGTCAGGCAACTGTCAGGTGATGGTCAGGCAGCTGTTAAACTGTCTCTCTAAAATAATAATTGGGCCAGGAGCTGTGGCTCACACTTACAATCCCAGCACTTTGGGAGGCCGAGGTGGGCAGATCACCTGAGGTCAGGAGTTCAAGACCAGCCCGGCCAACATGGTGAAACCCCGTCTCTACAAAAACACAAAAATTAGCTACGCATGATGGCAGGTGCCTGTAGTCTCAGCTACTCAGGAGGCTGAGGCAGGAGAATCACTTGAACCGGGGATACGAAGGTTGCAGTGAGCCCAGATCATACCATTGCACTCCAGCCTGGGCGACAGAGCAAGACTCCATCTAAAAAATAATGAAATAAAATAAAAATTGGTTGCAACAGGCACCAGGGAAAGGCAGTCTCCCAATAGATAGAAAACACCTAGTGGCCAGGCGCGGTGGTTCACGCCTATAATCCCAGCACTTTGGGAGGCTGAGGCGGCTGGATCACGAGGTCAGGGCATCAAGACCATCCTGGCCAACATGGTGAAACCCCGTCTCTACTAAAATACAAAAAATTAGCCGGGTGTGGTGGTGCATGCCTGTAGTCCCAGGTACTCGGGAGATTGAGGCAGTGGAATCGCTTGAACACAGGAGGCAGAGATTGCAGTGAGCCAAGATCGCACCACTGCACTCCAGCCTGGTGACAGAGCAAGATTCTGTCTGGAAAAAAAAAAAAAGAAAGAAAACACCTGACGCTGGTGATCTACAGCTTCCTGATAACATCTCAGGAGTTGGGGGAGTGGGCTCAAGCGTATGCACTAAGAGGCAAAATGGCAGAGTTTAACTGGTATATGACCTTCCTTTAGGAACACTCAACTGGTAAGAGAAGAATGCCTCAAATGAGCATGTGCGTAACTTCAGCAAACACACTGCACTGCTCACGCAGCCCCTCCCAAGTATCTGCAGGCCACTGCATGAGGACAGCCCACACCGAGGGAAGAATCAGGGGAGAAGGAATGCACACCCCAGAACCATGCCAATGTATAAATCTCAAGCCAAGGTCAGTTGGGGCACTTGGATCTCTCAAGTTGCTTGGTTGCCCCTGTTCCAACTGTAGTGTACTTCCTTTTGTTCTTGCTCTGAAGCTTTTTAATAAACTTTAACTCCTGCTCTAAAACTTGCCTCAGTCTGTCACTCTGTCTTATGCCCGTCGGCTGAACTGTTTCCTCCCGGAGGCAAGAATGGAGTTCTTCTGACCCGTGGGAATCACTGCTGCTGACATTATCAGTAGCACCCCCTGCAGTACTAAGCGACAACACTGGGTCTCTGAAGCAATGTTGAGTGAGACAGGCCACATGGGGTTGTTGAAGGGGATAAAACATGGGGTTAGGTTAGAGATTTGGTGCTGAAGGATTGGGCAAGGTGGCCCATGCCTGTAATCCCAGCATTTTGGGAGGCCAAGGCAGAAGGATCACTTGAATCCAGGAGTTTGAGACCAGCCTGGGCAACATAGCAAAACATCGTCTTTACAAAAAAATTTTAAAAAAAACAAAAAAACAAAAAAAAGGCCGGGCACAGCCCACACCTGTAATCTCAGCACTTTGGGAGGCCAAGGCAGGCGGATTACCTGAGGTCAGTGTTTGGGTGAGGGAGAAAGGACAAGATGGAGGAAGGTGAACAAGAAGGCACAATCCATGTTGCTTCCGGGTTCTTCCTCACCAACTTTCCCGCGTGCGGGAAAATGCAGCCCGCGCCCAGGAAGACGCAGATCAACCAAGCAGGCGCCAGGTGACGTAAATCCAAAGAGATTGAAACTTACCCGGCCACGCCTATGGAGACCCCCTATCATGCCCTTATCCCACCCACTGCCCTCCCCCTTCCAGTACCAACGCATAAAAGTCCGCTGCCGGCGGGAGCTGGCGTGACTTCTTCGGCCCCTCCTACTTGTGGACCGGAGAACCTCACCCGAGAGCGCCGGCGCGACTTCCCTGGCCCCATACCTGAGGACCGGAGAACCTCGCCCAAGAGTGTGTGCATATTTGCAATAAAGACTGCCGCTTTCTTATGTACTTTGGCCTCATGTTTAATTATTTAGCTCTCCTAAATTAAGTATTAAATTAAGACAATTATTAAATTAAATTAAATTAAGACAGTCAGGAGTTTGAGACCAGTCTGGCAATATAGTGAGACCCTGTCTCTACTAAAAATAAAAAAATTAGGTGGGCATGATGGCAGATGCCTGTAATCCCAGCGACTTGGGAGGCTGAGGCAGAATTGCTTGAACCCGGGAAGCAGAGTTTGCAGTGGGCCAAGATGGTGCCATTGCACTCCAGCCTGGGCGACAAGAGCAAAACTCCCTCTCAAAAAAAAAAGAAAAGAAAAAGAAAAAGAAATTAGCCAAGCATGCTGCATTACTATGTACATGCTACAGGCATTAGTGCATGCCTGCAGTCCCAGCTACTCAGGAGGCAGAGGTGGGAGGATCCCTCCAGTCTGGGAAGTTGAGGCTACAGTGAGCCACGATTGTGTCACTGCACTCTAGCCTGCATGACAGAGCAAAACCCTGTCTCAAAAAAAAAAAAAAAAAAAGAGAGAGAGAGAGAGATTTGGCATTGTGATACAGTCACAGACCAGGGACAACTGCAAAAATTCCAGCCCTTTGGAAAAATTCAACATCTGATGTCAACTGGAGGCAGGGGCTGCTATCTTAGTGGTAGCGGGTGGGTTACAGAGTAAAGTGTAGTGTGCAGGGCATAAATAAGAGGGTGAGGGCCATGGTGCAAAAGCCTTTCAGAAACCTTCATCCACCCCTAGCTTCTCTCATCCTAAACAAAGATAAAAGAGAATTCAAGTATTCAGACCCCACCCAGCCCATCCTTCTGAATAGACTCTGCAGTCCATTAAGTTGCTCTGCAGATTTCCAGAGGAGTTGAAGTTCAATCCTTCTCCAATTCTGCTCCCCAAATCAGCCCACCTAGGAGTTTATGTAACTATTGTCTCTGGTTTTCATTTATATGCAAATATTCAAAACCTGACCATCACAGAACTGCCCCCAGGGAGCAAACAAGCTTCAGACTTATTTTCCTTCCAGCTTGCAAATGCCTACAGGTTCCCAGAATCAGATAACTGGAGATTGAGGGATGCCTCCAGCATCTTGGCTTTGGAGGCGCTCAATGCCTCTTGCCGTGGGCCAATGCCTCCTCTGCTATGCTCTCTGGGGCCTTTTCCCTCCTCTGCCTCCCTACATCCCCTGGGCATTCAGAGCCATCTTAAAGCAGTTGGGCCCAAATAAAGGAAGAACCGTTGCAGTTCTTTCCTTCAAGAATAAGTGCTGGCCGGGCTCAGTGGCTCACGCCTGTAAACCCAGCACTTTAGGAGGCCGAGACAGGCGGATCTTGAGGTCAGGGAATCGAGACCATCCTGGCTAACACGGTGAAACCCCGTCTCTACTAAAAATGTTGCCGGGCACAGTGGCTCAAGCCTGTAATCCCAGCACTTTGGGAGGCCGAGACAGGCGGATCACGAGGTCAGGAGATCGAGACCAGCCTGGCTAACACGGTGAAACCCCGTCTCTACTTAAAAAATACAAAAAACTAGCTGGGCAAGGTGGCAGGCGCCTGCAGTCCCAGCTACTCGGGAGGCTGAGGCAGGAGAATGGCGTAGACCCAGAAGGCAGAGCTTGCAGTGAGCTGAGATCGCACCACTCACTCCAGCCTGGGCGACAGAGCGAGACTCCGTCTCAAATAAATAAATAAATAAATAAATAAATATACAAAAAATTAGCCGGGCATGGTGGCGGGCGCCTGTAGTCCCACCTACTCAGGAGGCTGAGAATGGTGTGAACCTGGGAGGCAGAGCTTGCAGTGAGCCGAGATCGTGCCACTGCACTCCAGCCTGGGGGACAGAGCGAGACTCCCTCTCAAAAAAAAAAAAAGAGTAAGTGCTTATACAGGCAGTGGTGTATGATGCATGATTCAGGATTGGCTCTATGGATAGTGAGTTTCAGGCTGCAATAAGCCATGATTGTGCCACTGCACTCTAGCCTGGGCCACAGAAGCAGACCCTGTCTCTAAACAAACAAAACAAAACAACTTGAGGAGCTTTTCCCAGGTGGGCAGAGGCCAGGACTTTCGTCCAGGCTTTTGTCTGTCTATTCTGCCTGCCTGGGATGCCCTCCCTCATTTATCTTCCAGAAAGCCTTTCTAGGACCCCCGAGTCTGGTTAGTTTTCCATGGTACTTGAAGAACACCGCAAAGATATCATCTACTATATAGTAATTTGGTAGTTCCTTGGGCATAGAACTGTTCCATTTTATTCATCTTGGAATTTGAGTGCCTTTCAAAAGCACCAGGCACTCAGTAGGCCCTCATTTTTTTTTTTTTTTTTTTTTTTTGAGATGGATTCTCGCTCTGTCACCATGCTGCAGTGTAGTGGCGTGATCTCAGCTCACTGCAACCTCCGACTCCCTGGTTGAAGCGATTCTCCTGCCTCAGCTTCCCGAGTAGCTGGGATTACAGATGCCAGCCACCACGCCCGGCTAATTGTTCTATTTTTAGTTAGAGAAGGGTTTCACCATGTTGTCCAGGATGTTCTCCATCTCCTGACATTGTGATCCGCCCACCTCAGCCTCCCAAAGTGCTGGGATTACAGGAGTGAGCCACCGTACCTGATCCTCTCTCTGTTTTTAACAGAGATGAGATCTTACTATGTTACCCAGGCTGATCTCAAACTCCTGGGCTCATCGGATCCTCCCATCTTGGCCTCCCAAGCTGCTGGGATTACAGGCCTGAGCCACTAGGCCTGGCCTCATGAATGTTTTCTGAATGAACAAGTGTGAATGAGGGTGAGCTGAATCCAATGGGTCAGCTGGCCTGGAGAGTAGGGGCAGGCAGGGCAAGACTGCAGTGGAGACCAGGACCAAAGCATGGAGGAGCTTATGAGCTGTGCTAAGGAATTTGGCCTTGACCCCTTGGGAAGGTGGGCCGTTCAGGAAAATTACTCTGGTTTGGTTTTTTTTTTTTTTTTTTTTTTTTGAGATGGAGTCTCTCTGTGTCACCCAGGCTGGGGTGCAGTGGCGCGATCTCGGCTCACTGCAAGCTCCGCCTCCCGGGTTCTCGCCATTCTCCTGCCTCAGCCTCCCTAGCTGGGACTACAGGCGCCTGCCACCACGCCCGGCTAAGTTTTTGTATTTTTAGTAGAGACGGGGTTTCACCATGTTACCCAGGATGGCCTCGATCTCATGGCCTTGTGATCTTTCTGCCTCGGCCTCCCAAAGTGCTGGGATTACAGGCATGAGCCACTGCGCCCGGCCGAAAATTACTCTGTCATATGGTGAATACATTGGTTGAGGTGAGGGAACTGCTAGAGTGAGGGTGTCTCACACAGGGTTTGACACAAGCAAGAAATGGATGACTATTTCCTTATGAAGAGGCAGCTAGAAGGCTACTGAAGTTAGGCTGCGTGCGGTGACTGACACCTGTGATCCCAGCACTTTGGGAGGCCAAGGTGGGTGGATCATCTGAGGTCAGGAGTTCGAGACCAGCCTGGCCAACACAGTGAAACCCCGTCTCTACTAAAAATACAAAAATTACCCAGATTTGGTGGTGCATGTCTGTAGTCCCTGCTTCTCAGGAGGCTGAGTCAGGAGAATCACTTGAACCTGGGAAGCAGAAGCTTGCGGAGGTTGCAGTGAGCTGAGATCGTACCACTGCACTCCAGCCTGACAACAGAGCAAGACTCCATCTCAAAAATAAAAGGCTACTGAAGTTATCCAGGTGAGAGTTGACTGGGCTGAAGCTAAACAGATGACTGTCTTTGCGGCAAGAAATACTATCTCACTGTTTCTGCAGGTCAGGATTCTGGACATGGCTTTGCTGGGTCCTTTGGCTCAAGGTCTCTCACAAGGAAGCAATTATGGTGTCAGCCAGGGCAATAGTCATCTCAAGGCTCTACTAGGGGAAAGTCCACTTCCAAGCTTACTCAGTAGTTGTTGGCAGGTCTCAGGGTCTCCCAAGCTGTTAGCCCAAGTCACCAGTTCCTTGCCACATGGCCCCCTCCACAGGGCTGCTGACAACATGTCAGCTGACTTTCCCCAGAATGAAGGTAGAGAGATCCAGAGAATACAGGATGAAAATGACATCTTTTTGTATGCTAATCTTGGAAGTGCCAGCCCATTACTCGTGCCCTATTCTATTTGTTAGAAGCAAGTCACTTTGTTCAGCTGACACTTAAAGGAAGGGGAGGGAGTACACAAAGGCATGAATACCAGGAGGGGGAAATGTTGGGAGCTATCTTACAGACTCCTATGGCAACTCCCAAAAAGGAAGGGAAGGAGAAGCTGGGGAGAGGGAGAGGGAGAAATGTAAATACCGGCCAGGTGCAGTGGCTCACGCCTGTAATCCCAGCACTTTGAGAGGCTAAGATGGGTGGATCACTTGAGGTCAGGAGTTTGAGACCAGCCTGGCCAACAGGGTGAAACTCTGTCTCTACTAAAAATACAAAAAAAAAAAAAAAAAATTAGTCAGGCCTGGTGGTAGGCCCTGTAATCCCAGTTTTTTGGGAGTCTGAGGCAGGAGAATCGCTTGAACCTGGGAGGCAGAGGTTGCAGTGAGCCGAGATCACGCCATTGCACTCCAGCCTGGGTGACAGAGCGAGACTCCATCTCAAAAAATAAAAATAAAAATAAAAAAAGAAAAGAAATGTAAATGCTTTCTCAATGCCGTATTTAGGAAGAGCTTAGAGAAGGGCAGAAAGAAGGAATTAAGTAGGAGGCAAGGGCAGCCTGAAGGACTGGTGAAATGGCTTGACCTTCATGTTTTTTCTTTTGTTTTTCTATGTTAGGCAGATATTTTTTCCACATGGAAAAAATTATTATAACTAAAGATTAAGAGAAATAACACAGTTGAAAGTTCAGGAATCTACCATGTAGCCAAAAATTTAATAAATTCTCAATATGAAAAACATGCAAATAAGGCTGGGTGCAGTGGTTCATCCTTGTAATACCAGCACTTTGGGAGGCCAAGGCTCAAGGATCACTTCAGGTCAGGAGTTCAAGAGCAGACTGGACAACATGGCAAAACCCCGTCTCTACTAAAAATACAAAATTACTGGGACATGTTGGTTCATGTCTGTAATCCCAGCACTTTGGGAGGCCGAGGCAGGCAGATCACGAGGTCAGGAGATCAAGACCATGCTGGCCAACATGGTGAAACCCCATTTCTACTAAAAATACAAAAATTAGTTGGGCGTAGTGGTACACAGCTGTAGTCCAGCTACTCGGGAGGCTGAGGCAGGAGAATGGCATGAACCTGGGAGGTGGAGCTTGTGTGAGCCAAGATCATGCCACTGCACTCGAGCCTGGGCAACAAAGCGAGACTCCGTCTCAAAAAAAAAAAAAAGGAAAAGAAAGAAAAACATGCAAATTTAATTTTAAGATGGGTAAAATTGAAGGAGTCCAGCTAACAGTTGCCGGGAAATATAATATCTGTGGAACAGATGGAAATTATCAATGATATTAAGCAGCAGGTAGCAAAGAAAAGTTAACCCCTGGAGGCTGGGTACGGTGGCTCATGCCTGTAATCCCAGCACTTTGGGAGGCCGAGGTGGGGAGAACACTTAAGGCCAGGAAAAAAATTAGCTGGGTGTGGTGGCACATGCCTGTAATTGCAGCTACTCAGGAGGCTGAGGCAGGAGAATCGCTTGAACCCAGGAGGTAGAGGTTGCAGTGAGATCACACCACTGCACTCTAGCCTGGGCGAGAGACCACGACTCTGTCTCAAAAAAAAAAAAAAGTTAACCTCCGGAAAAAATGAAGCCTATAAGGAAATGGTATAAACCACGGAGAAAAAAACATTTCTTAAAAATTTCAATAGTTTTTGAAGTACAGGCAGTTTTTGGTTCCATGGATAAGCTCTTTAGTGATGATTTCTGAGATTTTGGTACCCTTGTCACCCGAGCAGTGTACACTGTACCCTGTGTAGCCTTTTATTCCTCAACCCCCCTACCTTTCCTTCCGAGTCCCCAAAGTCCTTTTGTTGTTGTTGTTTTGAGACGGAGTCTCGCTCTGTACCCCAGGCTGGAGTGCAGTGGCGTGATCTTGGCTCACTGCAAGCTCCACCTCCCGGGTTCACGGCATTCTCCTGCCTCAGCCTCCCGAGTAGCTGGGACTACAGGCGCCTGCCACAACTCCCGGCTAATTTTTTTGTATTTTTAGTAGAGTCGGGGTTTCACCATGTTAGCCAGATGGTCTTGATACCCTGACCTCGTGATCCACCCGTCTCGGCCTCCCAAAGTGCTGAGATTACAGGCGTGAGCCACCACGCCCAGCCTCTTTCTTTTTTTCTGTTTTTTGAGATGGGGTCTTGCTCTGTCACCAGGCTGGAATGCAGTGGGGTGATCTTGGCTCACTGCAACCTCCGCCTCCTGGGACGGAGACGGGGTTTCACCCTGTTAGGCTGGATGGTCTCTATCTCGTGACCTCGTGATCCGCCGGCCTCGGCCTCCCAAAGTGCTGGGATTAGAGGCATGAACTAGGGCGCCCAGTCATATCATTCTTAGGACTTTGTATCTTCATAGTTTAGCTCCCACTTATCAGTGAGAATCTATGGTATTTGGTTTTCCATTCCTGAGTGACTCACTTAGAATGATGACCTCCACCTCCATCCAAGTTGCTTCAAAGGCCATTATTTCATTTTGTTTTATGGCTGAGTAGTATTCCATGGTGTGTATATATATATATACATAACCCATTTTCTTTATCCACTCGTTGGTTGACGGGCATTTAGATTGGTTCCATATTTTTGCAATTATGAATTGTGCTGCTATAAAGACACTTGTGTGTGCAAGTGTCTTTTTCATATAATGGCTTCTTTTCTTTTGGGTAGATACCCAGCAGTGGGATTACTGTCAAATGGTAGTTTTACTTTTAGTTCTTTAAGGAATCTCCATACAGTTTTCCATAGTGGTTGTACTAATTTACATTTCCATCAGCAATGTAAAAGTGTTCCCTGCGAAAAGCTTTTTAATCGAAAAAAGTTGACTTTCCTGTATCGGTGTTAGGGTTAACAATTAAACAGGCTTAGGCTGGGTGCAGTGGCTCATGCCTGTAATTCCAGCACTTTGGGAGGCTGAGGCGGGCGGATTACCTGAGGTCAGGAGTTCAAGACCAGCCTGGCCAACATGGTGAAACCCTGTCTCTACTAAAAATACAAAAATTAGCCAGACGTGGTGGCAGGTGCCTAGGACCTGTAACCCAAGCTACTTGGGAGGCTGAGGCAGGAGAATTGATCAAACCCAGGAGGAGGAGGTTGCAATGAGCCGAGATTGTACCACTGCACTCCGGCCTGGGCAACAGAGTGAGACTCCATCTCGAACAAAAGAAAACAAACAAACAAAACAAAAAATTAAACAGTCTCTAGGCTCCCTAGAATGTACTGAAGAACTGCTTTCCATATACCCTGAGACCTGTGCAGTAGTGACTTTCAAACCCTTTGACCTCAACAAATAGTAAGAAATACATTTCACACAGCAACTACTATGCACACACTCACACACATAAAATGAAAGTACAAATTTTATAAAAACAATACTTACCCTGATTATGTACTATGTACTCAAATTTTTATAGTCTATGTCTCTTAAAAATATTTTATGTTAAGAACTATTAAATTTTTTATAACATTTTATGAACTATTAATAGGTTATGACATGCAGGTTGAAAATGCTGCTCTGGGCCAGGAACCATGGCTAGCACCTGTAATCCCAGCACTTTGGAAAGCTGAGGCAGGTGGATTGCTTGAGCTCAGGAGTTGGAGACCAGCCTGGGTGACATGGCTAAACCCTGTCTCTACCAAAAAAAAAAAAAATTAGCCAGGTGTGGTGGTGCTCACCTGTGGTCCCAGCTACTCAGGAGGCTAAGATGGGAAGATCACTTGAGCCTCGGAGGCAGAGGCTGCAGTGAGCAGAGATCACAACACTGCACTCCAGCCTGGGCAGCAGGCTTGTTACTTGCAGTAGTTATATTCTATGAAGTTGCCATAAGCACTGAATTAGCAAATATTGAGCCATTGCGTGCACGGGAAATGCAGGGCTAGGTTCTGTTGAGCCTGTGGTCATATTTTTGTCAACTAGTCAATATGTAACCTTGTTTTATGGGTGTTTCTGTTTTGGTTTTGTGTTGCTGTGTTTTTTGTTTGTTTTTTGTGGTTTTTTTTTAAGATGGAATCTCACTTTGTTGCCCAGGCTGGAGTGCAGTGGCGTGATCTCAGCTCACTGCAACCTCCTCCTGCTTGGTTCAAGCAAGTCTCTGCCTCAGCCTCCCGAATAGCTGGGATTACAGGTACCAGGCACCTACCACCATGCCCAGCTAGGGTTTTTTTTGTTGTTTTTTTTTTTGTTTTTGTATTTTTAGTAGAGACAAAGTTTCACCATCTTGGCCAGGCTGGTCTTGAACTCCTGATATCATGATCCACCTGCCTTGGCCTCCCCAAGTGCTGGGATTACAGGCATGAGCCACCATGCCCAGCCCATGCCAGTGGTTTTTGAAACCTCCGTGCTGGGCTTTGAGATGGTGGGGCTGAAACTCTACAAACTACATTTATTCTTTGTCAGACAGCTTCTGTTAGGGTCAATTAGTAGGGGGCACTAGAGAAGCATGTGAAGGAGGAAGGGGGAGCAGGACCAGGCTCCTTCCTACTGCATGGTTCCTGTCAGAGTCTGTCATGGCATTGACATCTTACAAAAAACAGAAGCCATCATAAGAATGCTTTTCAGCTGGGCATGGTGGCTCACGCCTGTAATCCCAGCACTTTGAAAGGCCATAGTGGGCAGATCACTTGAGGAGTTCAAGACTGGCCTGGCGAACAAGGTGAAACCCGTCTCTACTACAAATACAAAAAATTAGCTGGGTGTGGTGATGTGCACCTGTAATCCCAGTTACTCGGGAGGCTGAGGCAGGAGGATTGCTTGAACCCAGGAGGCGGAGGTTGCAGTGAGCTGAGATAGTGCCATTGCACTCCAGCCTGGCAACAGAGTGAGACTCCGTCTCAAAAAAAAAAAAGGGTCGGGCACGGTGGCTCACACCAGTCCGCCTATAATCCCAGCACATTGGGAGGCTGACGTGGGGAATTTGAGACCAGCCTGACCAACATGCCAACATGGCGAAACCCGTTCTCTACTAAAAATACAAAATTAGCTGGGCGTGGTGGCGCATGCCTGTAATTCCAGCTACTCAGGAGGCTGAGGCAAGAGAATCGCTTGAACCTAGGAGGCAGAGGTTGTGGTGAGCCAAGATTGCGCCATTGCACTCCAGTTTGGGTAACAAGAGCAAAATTCTGTCTGAAAAAGAAATAATAAATAATAAATAACAATAATTATGGAATTGGCCAGGCACAGTGGCTTACGTTTGCAGTCCTAGCACTTCAGAAGGCCAAGGCAGGAGCATCACTGGAGCCCAGGAGTTCGAGACCAACTTGGGCAACATAGTGAGACCCCATCTCTAAAAAAAAAAAAAAGATCAGAACTAAAAGGACTGAAATAATTATGGAGTTGTATCATACACCCTAACAGCTAGACATTTAAGTTCACTGCAGCCTCTGCCTCCCAGTTTCAAGCAATTCTCCTCCCTCAGCCTCCTGAGTAGCTGGGATTATAGGCATGCGCCACCATGCCTGGCTAATTTTTGTATTTTTAGTAGAGATGGGGTTTCACCATGTTGGCCAGGCTAGTCTTGAACTCCTAACCTCAAGTGATCCACCCACCCTGGCCTCCCAAAGTACTGGGATTATAGGCATGAGCCACCACACCCAGCCTATTTATTTTTATTTGTATAAAAGTAAGGAGTACAAGTGCAGTTTTGATACGTGGATATACTGCATAATGGTGAAATCTGGGCTTTTAGTGTAACCATCAACCAAATAGTGTACATTATACCCATTAAGTAATTTCTCAACATTTAGACATTTAATGCTCTCTTTATAATAACTGTGAATAGCAGAAAAATCAGAGAAAATTCAAAACCAAACAGAAAATGTACAAAAGATAAGCATTAAGAAATTTCTAGACATTTTCATGGTCTCAAAATATATTTTGTTTTGTTTTGTTTTTTGTGTTTGAGACTGAGTCTTGCTCTATTGCCCAGGCTGGAGTGCAGTACTGCAATCTCGGCTCACTGCAATCTCTGCCTTCTGGATTCAAGCAATTCTCATGCCTCAGCCTCCCGAGTAGCTGGAATTATAGGTGCCTGCCATTATACCCAGTTAATGTTTGAATTTTTGGCAGAGACGGGGTTTTGCCATGTTGGTCAGGCAGGTCTCGAACTGCTGACCTAAAATGATCTGCCCGCCTTGGCCTCCCAAAGAGCTGGGATTACAGGTTTGAGCCACTCCGCCCGGCCTGGTCTCAAAATATCTTGCCATAGATTGCTTATTAATTGCATGCAGAAATAAAAAATAAAAATAAAATAAAACTAATTGCATGGACCAAAATAGTGGAGAAACTGGACAACATCTTGTCTATTTAACCAAAATTAACATCACCAGCTGCGGTGCAGTGGCTCGCATCTGTAATCTGCATGGTGGCTCATGCCTATAATCCTAGCACTTTGGGAGGCCAAAGTAGAAGGACTGCTTAAGGCCAAGAGTTCAAGACCAACTTGGCCAATATAGTGAGACTCCATCTCTATTAATCTTAAAAAAAAAATTTTTTTAGGCCAGGCGCAGTGGCTCATGCCTGTAATCCCAGCACTTTGGGAGGCCGAGGCAGGCAGATCATGAGGTCAGGAGATCGAGACCATCCTGGCTAACACGATGAAACCCCATCTCTACTAAAAGATACCAAAAAAAAAAAAAAAAATTAGCCGGGTATGGTGGCAGCACCTGTAGTCCCAGCTACTCGGGAGGCTGAGGCAGGAGAATGGCGTGAACCCGGGAGGCGGAGCTTGCAGTGAGCCGAGTTTGCGCAGCTGCACTCCAGCCTGGGCGACAGAGCAAGACTCTGTCTCAAAAAAAAAAGAAAATTTAATTTAAAAATAAAAAATGAAGAAATAAATCATATTACTAAAGTGAAGAAACTATTTGTGACCGGGTGCGGGGGCTCATGCCTGTAATCTCAGCAACTTTGGGAGGCTGAGGTGGGCAAATCCCTTGAGTCCAGGTGTTCAAGACCAGCCTGAGCAACATGGCAAAATGCTGTCTCTATTAAAAAACAAAACAAAACTATTTGTTATGCTTATTTTATTGTATGTTTTTAAGTTCTCTTTTTTCTCTTTTTTTTTTTTTTTTTTTGAGACGGAGTCTCGCTCGTCGCCCAGGCTGGAGTGCAGTGGCGCGATCTTGGCTCACTGCAAGCTCCGCCTCGCGGGTTCACGCCATTCTCCTGCCTCAGCCTCCCGAGTAGCTGGGACTACAGGCGCCCGCCACCAAGCCTGGCTAATTTTTTTGTATTTTTATAGAGACGGGGTTTTGCCGTGTTAGCCAGGATGGTCTCGATCTCCTGACCTTGTGATCCTCCCACCTCGGCCTCCCAAAGTGCTGGGATTACAGGTGTGAGCCAACGCACCCGGCCGTTTTTAAATTCTCAAGCCTTTTAATTAAAAAAAAAAAAAAAAAAAAATCTGTTAAATTGTTAATATAGTTGAATGGTTCAAAACTCAAAAGATACAAAGAACATACAAAGAGTTTACCTCTCACCCCTGTAATCCAGCTACCCAGTTCTCCTCTGGAAATAACTAATGTTACAAGTTTCTCTGTGTCCTTTTAGAGACAGTTTTTACATTATCTTAGTTCATATGGGGTGCTATAACAAAATATTATAGCCTGTGTGACTTATAAACAACAGAAATTTATTCCTCACAGTCCTGGGAGCTGGAAAGTCCAAATCTAGGTTCAGCAGATTAGGTGTTTTCTCATTCGTTTGTTTGGTTTGTTTGAGACAAGGTCTCACTCTGTTGCCCAGGCTGGAGTGTGGTGGCGGCATCATGGTTCACTCCAGCCTCAAACTCCTGGGCTCAAGGTATCCTCCCACCTCAGCCTCCCAAGTAGCTGGGACTACAGGCACATACCACTACAAGCAGTTATTTTTTTATTTTTTACTTTTTTTTTTTTTTGTAGAGACAAGGTCTCACCATGATGTCCAGGCTGGTCTCGAACCCTGACCTCAATCAATCCTTTTGCCTCAGCCTCCCAAAGTGCTGGGATTACAGATGTGTGCTACCAGTACCTGGCCCAGATTGGGTATTTGATGAGAACCCACGTCCTGGTTCATAGCCAGCCATCTTGCTGTGTCCTCACATGGCTGAAAGCAGTAAAAAATCCCTCTGGGGCCACTTTTATAAGAGCATTGATCCCATTATGAGGGCTCCACCCTCATGACTTAATCACCACCAAAAGCCCTACCTCCAAATACCATTACATTGGGGATTAGGTTTCAATATATGAATTTGGGGAAGGGGGTTGGGGGAGACACAATCATTCAAACCATGGCATGCGTATAAAGCAAAAACATATATTCTCTCCACTCCCCTTTCTCTACTGTTGCTTTTGTGTATACTTTCCACACTGTTCTGCATTTGTCTTTTTTCATTTAACAATTTAACAGTACAGGCCGGGCGCGGTGGCTCAAGCCTGTAATCCCAGCACTTTGGGAGGCCGAGAAGGGCGAATCACGAGGTCAGGAGATCGAGACCATCCTGGCTAACACAGTGAAACCCCGTCTCTACTACAAAATACAAAAAACTAGCCGGGCGATGTGGTGGGCGCCTGTAGTCCCAGCTACTCGGGAGGCTGGGGCAGGAGAATGGCGTAAACCCGGGAGGCAGAGCTTGCAGTGAGCTGAGATCCGGCCACTGCACTCCAGCCTGGGCGACAGAGCAAGACTCCGTCTCAAAAAAAAAAAAAAAAATTTAACAGTACAACCTGGAGATCATTAAATATCGGTACATTAAGTGTCAGCTTCTTTTTTTTTTTTTTTTTTTCTTTTCAGATGGAGTCTTGCTCTGTCACCCAGGCTGGAGTGCAATGATGCAATCTCAACTCACTGCAATCTTCGCCTCCCGGGTTCAAACGATTCTCCTGCCTCAGTCTCCCAAGTGGTTGGGATTACACCACCATTCCCGGCTAATTTTTGTATTTTTAGTAGAGAGGGGATTTCGCTATGTTGGTCAGGCTGGTCTCAAACTCCTGACCTCAGGTGATCCACCTGCCTCGGCCTCCCAAAGTGCTGGGATTACAGGCATGAGCCACTGTGCCTGGCCAATATAAAATTCTTAGAGTTCAAAAACTTACCTTGTAGATGACATTAAAATTTTAGTTTAATTCATGTACAAGTGTTGTACAAGTACTGTAAATATTGTTGTTTCTAACACTCCAAAGTCTTGCTATTTGGCTTAATTTTTTATTTAAATAATGTACATATTTCCAGTTGCACTATAAACTACAGAGAGCAAAACTCAGGAAAGTGGCAAATAGTTCAGCTGTTTTGCAGACCTGAGCCCTGGCAGAAGAGAAGAGGTAAAGGGCCTCTCCGCTGGAGTGCTCCTGCAAGCTCTTACTGTCCTTGAGGCATTTTCCTTGCCCAAATAAGAAGGAAAATTATTTTCCAGTCTTAAATCAAGTGCCAAAATTATTCTTGGAATTGCTCCCTTCATCTGTCAGTTTCAGTTTTTTCCCAATGGAGGTGTGGTCAGGGCAGCCAGACCTTCACCATCAGAATCAGGATTGGAACTTAATTGTTCCCACAGACAGCTGGTTTGGAAAAACTCCTTGCAAGGCAATTTTGATAAGGGATGAGAAACATCAGAAAGCTGATACATGTTGGATCTGAAGCTCTAACCATACACCTGACTTGAGTCTTTCTACAGGGCTAGTGGCTAACAAAGGAATTAATCATCTTTGGGAATTTCTTAGGAAAGAAAAGACAGAGGAGCTGAGTTCCATGGCTTCTTAGTGTTAGTCTCTAGCTCATTTCCCAAGTTCTTCATTTTCACTCTCTTGCTTAGTCTGGTCTAGTCAAGAGTGTGGGCTTTGGAGTCAGATGAACCTTAGCCACATCCATGTTTGTCCCTTGTTGGCTGTGGGATCACGGGCGAATTAGCCTCCTAGAGATAGGGTCTCCACCAATAAGACCGGGAGCACGCTATCCTGCTCTACCTTCCTGTCAGCGTTGAAGTGAGGATTAAAGAAAATCAACTATGGGCACGGTGTCTTGCATGGTTCTGACAAATAAGGCTCAGTAAATGTTAGTTCCTTTCATATTATCACCTTTCTACCCCTCTTACCGATGGCCTAAAACTCATTCTTCTGGAGTTTATGGTCTTGACTAGTGTTAAGTTAGAAAAGAAGCATTATGGTAAGGTAATCTAAGTGGAAACACCGGCTGCAGCTGTACCTAAACTAGAATTTGGAATTTTTCTAAAAATCCATTCTTTTCAATGTGGTAAGATTTTCAAACCTTCTGAAATGTATTTTGCAGTGTCGACAGCCCCTCTGTGAGAAAATCCATACTTCTGGGGGCAACTCTAACAGGTTTTGTAATCAAGTCAAGACTGCAGCTTATATTTAAACATTTCACAATCTTGTAAAGCAATTTAGATACAAATAGATGTTTTACAAAATCAGGTTCAAGTTTCTCTTTTCTTTCCTCTCCCTAGAGAATATAAAAGACAGCTCCCAAAAATAGGAAATGGTTTTATCATAGACAGAGACTTTAGAAATTATCTGAAACAAATGGTTTTGAGATGTTATAAATACAGTTCAATTATACAGTAGTGAATTACTTTAATTCAAATTATTTATTTGTAGAAACCTAACAGGAACCAATTTAACCATAGTGGCAGACATTGGCTAGCTATTCACCAAACCTGTTTTTCTCCTGGGCATGCAGCTAGACTATATTTCTCAACTTCACTTGCACTTAGGATGTGCCAAGTAGAATGTGGTCAAAAATGATATGCAGCCGGGCGTGGTGGCTCATGCCTGTAATCCCAGCACTTTGGCAGGCCAAGGCAGGAGAATTGCTGGAACCCAGGAGTTCAAGACTAACATGGGCAACATAGCAAGACCCTGTCTGTACAACAATTACAAAAATTAACTGGGCATGGTGGCTGGCATTCACCTGTAGTCCCAGTTACTCAGGAGGCTAAGATAGGAGGATCACTTGACCCCAGGAGGTTGTGGCTGCAGTGAGCTGTGATCACACCACTGCACTCCAGCCTGTGCAACAGAGTGGGGGTGGGAGAAGTCATATACATACATATGTGTGTGTGTGTATATATATATGACTTCAGCACACACACACACACACACATATATATATATCACTTCCAGACCTGGTCCATTAGAACTGCATGCCGTTTAACCTTACCGGATGAAAGGAAGGAACATGACTCCCCGGACAATCCTGGGAGCTACTTTTTTTTTTTTTTTTTTTTTTGAGACTGAGTCTTGCTCTGATGCCCAGGCTGGAGTGCAATGGTGGGATCTCGGCTCACTGCAACCTCCGCCTCCCAGGTTAAAGCAATTCTCCTGCCTCGGCCTCCTTGAGTAGCTGGGATTACAGGCACACGCCACCAGGCCCGGCTAATTTTTGTACTTTTAATACGGATGGGGTTTTGGCATGTTGTCTAGGCTGGTCTCAAACTTCTGACCTCAAATGATCCACCCACCTCGGCCTCTCAAAGTGCTGGGATTACAGGCGTGAGCCACCACATCGGCCAGCTACCTTTTTAATAAGGCAAAAAAGCTCGAAGGAAGAAATGTGCGTCCCTGAATCATTCCTGGAGGAGAACTGCCCAACCAGGAACATCTATGTTAGAGTACATTGTGAGTGAGAAATAACCTTTTTTGTATTAAGCTACGGAGATTGGGTGGGGCGGGAGCAGTATTTACTGTAGCAGCTAGTATTACCAATACAACCTCAAACACAAAATGCCATCTCCCAGACCTCGAATGTGTTCACATCAGCCCCTTCTTTCCTCCCTCTCTCTCCCTCTCGTTCCCACTTCCTCCTTCTGTCTTCCTCCTTTTCCCCTTCTTTCCTTCCATGCTTCATTCATTCTTTCCTTCCTTTCCCAGTACAAACGGAATATCCAGTATATTTTTTCCAGGCATTGTTCTAGGCACTGGGGATCCTGGGTGAACAAAGCAGACAAATCTTTGCCCTCATGAAGCTCATCTTACCATGGGTAACACAGGCAGTAGACAAATAAATAATAAGATTTCAAGCACTGATTATTACAGCTGTCCCTCGGTATCCATGAAGGATTGGTTCCAGGACCCCCCCATGGATAAGAAAATCCAAAGATGCTCAAGACCCTTATATGAAATGGAATAGTACTTGTATATAACCTATACACATCCTCCTGCATACATTTTTTTCTTAATAAAAAAAAAAGTTTGAGTTTTTCTTTGAGACAGAGTCTCACCATGTCACCCAGGCTGGAGTGCAGTAGCATAAACACAGCTCACCACAGCCTTAAGTCCCTGGGCTTAAACGCCTGCCTCAGCCTCCCAAGAAGCTAGGACTACAGGCATGTGACACCACGCAGGGCTATTTTTGTTTTTATTTTTATTTATTTTTTATTTATTTTGAGACGGAGTCTCTCTGTGTCTCCCAGACTGGAGTGCAGTGGTGTGATCTCGACTCACGGCAAGTTCCCCTCCCGGGTTCACGCCATTCTCCTGCCTCAGCCTCCCGAGTAGCTGGGACTATAGGCACCCGCCACCAAACCCGGCTAATTTTTTGTATAGAGACAGGGTTTCACCGTGTTAGCCAGGATGGTCTCGATCTCCTGGCCTCGTGATCCACCCGCCTTGGCCTCCCAAAGTGCTGGGATTACAGACGTGAGCCACCATGCCTGGCCTGTTTTTATTTTTTTTTATAGAGACAAGGTCTTGCGATGTTCCCCAGGCTGGTCTCAAACTCCTGGCCTCAAGTGATCCTCCAACCTCAGCCTCCCAAGACAGGCATGAGCCAGTCTGCCCAACCCTCTCGTGTGCTTTAAATAATCTCTAGTGTACTTATAATACCTAATACAATGTAAATACATATAAGTAGTGTTTTTGTTTGTTTGTTTTTTATTTTGTTTTGTTTGAGATGGAGTCATGCTCTGTTGCCCAGGCTGGAGTGCAGTGTCCTGATCTTGGCTCACTGCAACCTCTGCCTCCCAGGTTCAAGTGATTCTCCTGCCTCAGCGTCCTGAGTAGTTGGGACTACAGGCACCCGCCACCACACTCAGCTAATTTTTCTATTTTTAGTAGAGACAGGGTTTCACCATGTTGACCAGGCTGGTCTTGAACTCCTGAGCTCAGGTGAACCACCCACCTCAGCCTCCCAAAGTGCTGGGATTTCGGGAGTGAGCCACCGTGCCCGGCCAGTTTGTTGTTTTTTTTTTTTTTTTTTTTTTTTTTTTTTTTGAGCCCGAGTATGGCTCTGTCAACAGGTTTCAGTTCTGTACTGCAACATCTGCCTCTTCAAGCAGTTCTCTGCCTCCCCAGCAGCTGGGATTACAGGTACCTGCCACCATGCTCAGCTAATTTTTGTATTTTTAGTAGAGACGGGGTTTCACCATCTTGGCCGGCTGGTCTTGAGCTCCTAACCTCGTGATCCACTGCCTTGGCCTCCCAAAGTGCTGGGATTACAGGCGTGACCCACCGCGCCCGGCTATATAAGTAGTTTTTATACTCTCTTGTTAGACAATATGATAAAGGGAAAAAAGGCCTATACTTATTCAGTCTGTACAGCGGCAGTCACCTATTTTTTCTCGTTGAATATTTTGGATCCATGGTTGGTTGAATCCACAGATGTCACACTCGCAGATACGAAACCCACAGATAGAGAGAGCTTACTGTACTTAGATGAAAAATAAAGAACAATAAAAGGAGTTAGAGAGAGGCCGGAAGGATCTTCTAGAAAAGGTGGTCGGGAAAGAGCTTTCTGTGCCGGTAGCATCTGACCAGAGACCTGAATGATACAAAGAAGCTAATCATACCAAGATCAGAAGGGAAAATGAATTCAACAATTGTTCCTCTGAAACAAGTTATTTGTAGAAGGAAAACAAAGGTAACAACAGTATAAAAAGGAAAAGAAAACTAGGCCGGGTAGGCCAGGCACGGTAACTCATGCCTATAATCCCAGCACTTTGGGAGGCTGAGGTGGGCAGATCACTTGAGGCCAGGAGTTCAAGACCAGCCTGGCTAACATGGCTAAATCCCACATCTCTACTGAAAATACAAAAATTAGGCCAGGTGCAGTGGCTCACGCCTGTAATCCCAGAACTTTGGGAGGCCGAGGCGGGCGGATTACCTAAGGTCTGGAGTTCGAGACCAGCCTGACCAACATGGAGAAACCCTGTCTCTACTGGAAATACAAAATTAGCTGGGCGTGGTGGCGCATGCCTGTAATCCCAGCTTCTCGGGAGGCTGAGGCAGGAGAATCGCTTGAACCTGAGAGGCGGAGGCTGCAGTGAGCTGAGATTTCCCCATTGCACTACAGCCTGGGTGACACAGTGAGACCCTGTCTCAAAAAAGAAAGGAAGGAAGGAAAGCAGGAAGGGAGGAAGAGAGAGAGAGAGAGAAAGAAAGAAAGAAAGGAAAGAAAGAAAGAAAGAAGGAAGGAAGGAAAGAAAGGAAGGAAGGAAAGAAAGACAGAAAGAAAGACAGAAAGAAAGAAAGAAAGAAAGAAAGAAAGAAAGAAAGAAAGAAAGAAAGAAAGAAAGAAAGAAAGAAAGAAAGAAAGAAAGAAAGAAAGAAAGAGGCCAGGTGCCGTGGCTCACGCCTGTAATCCCAGCACTTTGGGAGGCCGAGGTGGATGGATCACCTGAGGTCAGGAGTTTGAGAGCAGCCTGGCCAACATGGTGAAACCCCATCTCTACTAAAAATACAAAAAGTTAGCCGGGTATGGTGGCGCATGACTGTAGTTCCAGCTACTCAGGAGCTGAGGCAGGAGAATCGCTTGAACTTGGGAGGCAGAGGTTGCAGTGAGCCAAGATGGAGTCATTGTACTCCAGCCTGAGCAACAAGAGTGAAACTCCATGTAAAAAAAAGAAAGAAAGAAAAAGAAAAGAAAAAAGAAAATATCAAGGTACATCGTATATAGCAAGAATAGGTATTTTTTACTGAAACAGTTATATAAGTTTACACATACACACACACACAGCATGCACACATAATTTTACATATATATATATGTTTTATATATATTAGTTTTAGGGTTTGTTGTTGTTTGAGACAGAGTCTTGCTCTGTCACCAGTCTAGAGTGCAGTGGTGTGATCTCAGCTCACTGCAACCTCTGCCTCCTGGGGTCAAGCAATTCTCCTGTCTCAGCCTCCGGAGTAGCTGGGACTAGAGATGCATGTCACCATGCCTAGCTAATTTTTGTACTTTTAGTAGAGATAGGGTTTCACCATGTTGGCCAGGATGGTCTCGATCTCTTGACCTTGTGATCTGCCTGCCTCGGCTTCCCAAAGTGCTGGGATTACAGGCATGAGCCACCGCGCCTGGCCTAGTTTTAGTTTTATATATTGCGGATTGCAGAAGATGCTGTGATGTACTACCCAGAGTCTGTCCTTCAGGACTAAGGCACACAGTCCCCAGCTCCCAGGAATGCTGCCTGCTGACTACTCAGAATTTAATCCCTACCCAGGAGCTGCCCATGGTCTAAGAGAGCTGAGTAAACCCAGGGTCAGGACTCCTTCCCAGGGAAAGCCCACGTCCAATGACTGGCCAATGTGAAAGGTAGGTACAAAGGCCCAGCCCTCCCAGAGTGACCAACTTGTCCTGGTTTGCCTGGGACTTTCCTGGCTTTAAAACAGAAAGTCCCATGTCCTGAAAACCCAGGGCAAACTAGGTAAACTGGGATGATTGGGCACCCTACTCTTGCCTCAGTTTGGGATACCACTGATGACCCACCCTCAGAACTCTCTCTGGGATCAACTGAGGCTCCCCCTGGGTTGTAAGGGCATCACAGTTCAACCTCTCCCTCTGTCCAGTCCTGCTTCCCTTCTCTGACAGGTGCTGCTCCTAGGGTACTCCCCAATGAACAAGTTGCATGTAACTCCCCAGCCCAGATCTCCTTCCAAGGGAATCTAGCCTGCTAGTATAGCAAGTCCTAATGATCAAATGCATTTCTTGCTGGGAACCAAGGTTAAAAAGATTTAAAAGCCGTTTCTACAGTAGATACTACCAGTTTGTAGTATTTACATAGCACACCACTTTTCCATTAGTAATAGCGTCCTGCTTCTTTTGGGGAAGTAGTACTACTCTGACTCAAGTCAGGGGTTCTAGTGGGTACCTCCAACTTCCAACCACCACCACAAGACCTGTGACTCAATCTAGACCAATCAGAATCATTTCCTGGAATTTTTTCTATTCATACTTAAAGAAAAAGACTCCTGGCCAGGCGCAATGGCTCATGCCTATAATCTCAGCACTTTTGGAGGCCGAGGCAGGTGGATCACCTGAGGTCAGGAGTTTGAAATCAGCCTGGCCAACATGGCAAAACCTCGTCTCTACTAAATATACAAAAATTAGCTGGATGTGGTGGCCAGCACCTGTAATCCCAACTACTCAGGAGGCTGAGACAGGAGAATCGCTTGAACCCTGGAGATTGCAATGGTGCCAAGACTGCGCCAATGCACTCCAGCCTGAGCAACAAGAGAGAGACTCCATTTCAAAAAAAAAAAAAAAGAAAAAGAAAAAGATTCCTTTCCTGGGGCCTCCCAGAGGCCACGTAGCCCATACATAGGCAGAGTAGTGGGGGAAATCAGGATAAACAGATTCCTGCGACATCACAGTGGGATTTCAGGCAGTCCTGGGACCCACTTGCACCTCTACTCTTCCTTGTTTCTCCTCCAGGTGGGCTTCTGCCATCTGCAGCCAAAAGAATCCTGTCTGGTGGCACAGACTTTTAAGAAAAGCAGATCATGATCATTCATCAGGTAGATAATCAACAGCTATACTGCTGCTTATACCTAATGGTTTTTTTCTTTGTTACACTTATCTGTCTTCACTTCTCTTGCCGTCTTTCCTCTACTTAAGTACTTTCCTCTTTTGAACCACTTTTTTTTTTTTTTTTTTGAGACGGAGTCTCGCGCTGTGTCACCCAGGCTGGAGTGCAGTGGCGTGATCTGGGATCACTGCAAGCTCCGCCTCCCAGGTTCAGGCCATTCTCCTGCC
The DNA here is from genome assembly GCF_003255815.1 of Theropithecus gelada. Lineage (NCBI taxonomy): Eukaryota > Metazoa > Chordata > Mammalia > Primates > Cercopithecidae > Theropithecus > Theropithecus gelada. Next base: position 85,006,357 of record NC_037672.1, on the reverse strand, counting down.
TCAGCCTCCGAGTAGCTGGGACTACAGGCGCCCGCCACCACGCCCGGCTAGTTTTTTGTATTTTTAGTAGAGACGGGGTTTCACCATGTTAGCCAGGATGGTCTCGATCTCCTGACCTCGTGATCCGCCCGCCTCGGCCTCCCAAAGTGCTGGGAT